>NW_028277177.1:22994722-23295277 GCF_051122295.1 Plectrocnemia conspersa | reverse complement strand
AATGCAGTCATAAAATCTTAATGATTTTATTAAAATAAATAATTCAACTAACACAGAAAAATAATCATAATGGAAATTGCGTACGAAACTGT
This sequence comes from Plectrocnemia conspersa, assembly GCF_051122295.1. Lineage (NCBI taxonomy): Eukaryota > Metazoa > Arthropoda > Insecta > Trichoptera > Polycentropodidae > Plectrocnemia > Plectrocnemia conspersa. Next base: position 23,295,185 of record NW_028277177.1, on the reverse strand, counting down.
CATATATTAATTTAATATTTAATTTGAAAAGTAATTACGGTTTTGCGTAATAATCATTCCACATTTTAAAATATGTACATAAATAATACATAGTCGCCCACTCCATTTCGATCAATATTGCCAAAAAACAATTTTTACGTTTCATTTAACACTTATATTTATTTATTTGCACATATTGATTCAATTTATCTCTCGGAAATATTTTATATATGATGTTATTCTATACATATATGCGTTTGATCACATATTTAATACTCCTAAACACACGATAAGATTATGAATTATCACAATCCTAAAAACATACATAATAACTTTGACTTCCGTCTAATCTTGTAGGTCTTACATTCACCCCATTAAATAACTCAGTAATAATTAATTAAGAGGAGCTTTCAGTATTAAAAGCTCCCGCGTGTGCTTTATACGTTGGACACGGTGGACGCGTGATGGATAGCTGATCGTTTTGTTGGTTAAAAATGTGAATATTTTATGTTATATGTCTGTTCACGTACACTGAATATTTTTATTGTAATATTATATACTTTATAGTGTTTGTTATATAAAAAATAATATTACGTGTTATTAAAGTATAGGAGTATTCTTTTTAAATGTGTCTTTAGGGGTTGGAAACAATATATGTATTATATATACATATTTATTTATAAGTAGTTGATTTAAATATTATTTTTATTTATTGATTACATTACACTTACTTTTACCGTGACACTTTTTCCTATATATAATGCCAAAATTAGGCAAAATTAAAAAATCTATTCTTAGTCTTAATAATATTCCTCTATAATAAAAAATGTTATAAATATTCAACTTCAATTAGGGTTTTACTTTTAAAATTTTTATTAAAATATCTACAAAAGTAAACACAATACATGAAACACGTATAAACATGCAAAGTAATATTTATTTATTTATTTTTTTAATTGTACCGATTACTATTAATAATCCATTAGATTAAAATCAATTTGAATAAACGTATAATATGAATATGTTTGAGTGAAATTAATCCTTGATTTATATATTACACTTTTTTCTGAATGTCTCTAATTATTCCTCAAGGGCTTGAAATAATAAAATAAGCTATCTTCTTAAGCAATTTTTAGTGATAGATTAATTGTCATCATTAAAAACATCATCTTTTTCTTCTTTTGATGTCATGTCCTATTCCAGACATTTGTGACCACCTTGTTGATAAGTTCTTAATAACCCTTCCGGTCTTTAGCTGCAAAAAACACTGTTTCGGCTTTTTCAGTGCTTCAATTTTTTTTTCTTCCGATAATTTTTTTTACCTTTGATTCATTTCTAATTATGAAAAAACTCGTATTTCTGACTACATAATAAGAATTGTCAGAGGTACTTCATCTTTCTTCGTTTAATGGCTTAAAGAAGATTTTGATCGCGTCCTATCATGAAAAGAATTCGGTCATTGAAGACTCTCTTAGTCCATGGAACTTTTAGCATACGCCTATAAAGCCTCATTTCAAACGCTTCCAGTCCATTGATTGTAATGACACTGACCAGACATTCTGGTTGTTTGTGAGACCAGTTTAAAAAAATAGCTTCCAGCCATTTTTATGTGGATGTTATGGACAATTTTTATTTCTTTGACAGGGTTCATTTTGTCATTTACTCAACTACCCAGGTTTTTGTAATGCTTCACCGTCCCAATTATATTTCCGTCTAATGCATAGGTTCTTAAAGTATGCAATATCGCCTACTGGTGGGCGATAATAGACAAATCTCGGTGGGCAATAATGCTGACTGAGAAAATTTGGTGGGCGATGCTGGAGCCATGGAGGGCGACGGGGAAGTAGACAAAAATATAGTTTTAGGCATTTCTTATTTTACAATAAAAGTAAATATCTTTTGCATAAAATTTAATTAGCTTTAAAATTTTTATATATTATTTATTGCCATCTCTGAAGTGCTTCTTTTAATATGATTTCAGAGTATAAATTGAAAAGAATAAGAGTAAGAACACTTTGCTTTAATCATTTTACAGATATATCATTTGAAATTTTTTTAATAAATCCTATATTTATATAAATACTATATGTATAGTGTATATAATGCGCTTATCGTAGCTCTTTAATAAATAATAAAATAATGTGCTACCTTAGGATTTTATATGGATAAGATTAAGATCATGTTTGTTAAAAAACATTTATATTACATGAATTATTCTAAATATATATTATGTATATACATACTATATATTCGTATATACATATGTGTACATATTATTATATTATAATAACTATTATACCTAGACTGATTTGATAAAAAAAAAAAATTTATCATATATATTTTAATCAACGTTCGCTCTATCCATTTTGTTGGGTATCCAACCATAGAATTCCAACTGTATTTATTGATAAAAATGTATACACGTGTACATGTGAATATACTACATAATATGTGATTGATCGAAAAGCTCGCGGTCGGTCGTGGAGTCGAAAATGAATTTCGCGTTGAAATTCCTACACGTCCATTTTCGAAGTAATAAAACATAGGTGCTCATAGCTACGTGGGTTTGGATCACACTAAGTGATATAGTGGGTTATATATTATACATATATATGGTTGTATATGTAAAGAACACCGTTTTCATGGTAGTTTTCATTGTATTTTCATACCGTTTTTGGTTACAACGATTTTGTATTACGATAACATCGATGAATGCACTAATTTAAATTAATAATAATCCCGCGAGTAAAATAAATGCACTCACTCAAATTATAATGGGGGAATTGTTAGGTTTATGATTAAATTATTCAGTTAATTAATTCATATTAATTTACTAATTTGTGCCATTTCCTCTATGATGTTTTTATGAATCACTGATTTGTATAAACATTGTAGAGTAAACATTTAGTATATGTACATATAACCTTTTGAAATTATTCTTGCGTTATAATAATTGCGCATATCTATATATAACGTTCTCTAACTTTTATGTAAAACGTTCATTCATAATTATCTGGGTAAATTTTCCTAATGTTGTAAATCGTATTTATAATATAAACATCTTAATTTCACGTGCCGCGCAGACTACACAATTTCACCATTTTCTTTCTAGGAATTAGCAATTAAATTAAAACTAAGAGAATGTCCACTGCAGCAGTAGTCTTAGAAATTATTAAAGCTTTTGATTGCGTCTGGTATGCAGGCATTACACATAAATTAATTAAATTCAATTTTCTCGTAACTTATTTTTTAAATTATAGCTGCTGTTGAATTAAAATTACTAGTTTAATCATAAACATTTATCTGATAGAATGATTCCTTTTAGCCCTTTTGTAATCTATGACAACGTAGAAACAATATCGATACAAATCATAAAGCTCTACATTAAAATATTCCATCAAAATGAATAGTCACTGCAAATACCACTGAAAGGTTTGCAGTAATGTTTAATCGTAGAAGGATAAAAGCATTTGTCGTCGACAAACTAGCAAAAATTAATATGTATAGTGAAACTCTAGATTGGTAAAATACCTAGGTTTCACATTAGATTGTAAACTTTTGGGGAAATCTTACATAGATAAAACAATTCAAAGAATTAAAACTACTTGCTGTATCCTCTTCTAAATATTAAAACAAATTACTAATTTGCAAAACTATAAGACCTGTACTTTCGTATGCTTCTCCGGTCTGAATATACATAATTAACACTTCCAAGTATCCAATAAAACTTTAAGCCCAGCAAAATAGTTTACTAAGAATCGCGTCTTATGCTCTATGCTCTATGGTTTGTCCACAATTCCATCTTACACTAAGACTTAAAAATAAACACCCTTACCTAACATATATATGTATGTATATACATATATAAAATATTCAAATATCATGTATATAAATATTTTATTGTATTATTTGTATAGCTAAAACTGCTCTAATTAATTATTTACATCAATATTATATTTTTATATAATAATAATTATAAGAGTACTAAATACGCTTTATAAATGTTAAAATACTAAAAAATCGCTCTATACGAAAAAGTGATATAATATTATTATTTAAATAAAATCCAACTACATTAACTACTTAAAGTATTTTTAACAACAATCTTGGAAAATTCCCATTAAGCAAATGTCACTTTCTAAATACCTATTTCGCTATTCTATAAAACGGGTATCTATTGGTTGGACGATTGCTGCATGATTGTCATTCGTCGGCAAGCTTTGCAGCCCTTAATATTTAATGCCTGTCTCCAAGGAGGAGAGGGTAGTCACGAGTAGACTCCGGCAGACACTTGAAGAGACCAGCAGACGCCCATCTGCCCGCCAACAACATACTGTTATGGACGTTCGCACCAGAAAGGGATCGACTATACCACACAAGTACAATAGCAGAGAGGGATCAACTTCTGCTATACATCCACTGCCACTACACTTACAAGACCTCTAAGGATCTTCCACTGATATCATATCTCCGCCAGCTTCTCCACCACTGCTTGGAGAAAACATCTCGCCATTCAATGTCTGTCGCAATATGTAATATAATCTAAAAAAAAAAACTCATTAGTTTCCACTTGAGTCTCACTGACTGCGAAGTCACACCTCTTAGAGTCACCAAACCTTAAAGAACGAAGAAGCTCAAATCCGACGAAAAGGTTAAATGAACGATTAACTGCACAATTGTGAAAATGGTTATCGACGGTGCAGATCTATAAATTGAAGGGTGATTAACAATAGAATCATCGGTCGCAATGACAATGATAAAAGGCTGCAAGTGGATTGTAAGATCACCAAAGCTGCTGTTAATTTAAAACGTGGCAAGGTAAAAAGTTTTACTTCACTAGACTCAATTGCCGAGGTGGTGGTGGGAGTATAAAAATAGATATTATTAAACTTTCAACTTGTTAAAATTATATTAAACGTCATAAAGACTTTCTTGAGGTTTTGTTTTAAATTATAGTCATATTTTTATACCTATGTCATGTTAATTATTTGAACCAATCTGCAATTGACAATTGGACTTTCAATGGAGGGAATGAATCGGAAAATCTAATAACAGTGGAAAAGTCTTAAGCCAAATTTACAGGCACGAGAAACTAGTTAATATGCTTTTAATTCATTAAAAAGTAGCAAAGCAAGTTTCAAGTAAAAATACTGACTTTAAGCGTCCAAGATAAATAGGGGATTCTTTGTTAAAATGGAACACCACCGTGAGAAAAACTTTTTGCAAATTGAGTTACAAACGTCTCGCCAGAAAAAATAAGATATCTAACGCAAATGCATTTACAAATGCATTAATAGTAGCAACTTGTTTCAAAAAAATCGAAAAAGATGAAAAAAAAACGATGATGGGGACCATGAGTATCTATGACCACGGAAAACTTTACATATATCTAGCATATACAAACCGTGCGTTATGATCTTAATTATTAAAAAAAAAAATAACAAACAACAACTTTGTCGTAAAACAAAAATAATAAAAAAAGGTCAGGATACTGGATGTTTTCAGCTTATTTTTTTTAAATTGGTCTGTGACTTGGTTTCACAATTTTCTTGTGGGGTATTTTCGCGATTTCTCCTCTAAATTCTACCACACTACATTGCAATTTCCCGTCGGTTCAAATCGAATTTCATCCATAGTTTGCGGTCCGAAACGAAAGCTCGTTGCCAAATTTCCGTCCGCGACCGAGCGATTGCGGTCGAAGGGCTAATGGCGGACGATGAACGCTTATCACATCCAGGTATTCCAGGTGAGGTGTTTACTGGCCAACAAACGTCACCGGCATGTTTGTGCAAACGTGTGTACAGTAACCGCAAAAATGTTCCAACATTGACCACACGGTGTCGCGCGCCAGCAAAGCCGGTAAACCGATACCTATTTAGAGCCCCGGCGAGCGCAAAAGCGGGTTGAATATTTCAATTATTCATACGAGAGCGTTTTGATTATCGCATTGTTTGGCGAAAATTGGATGCGTTTATACGCACATGTGTGTGTGCGAAAATTCTGGCGAAATTTGGGCTCTGGTTGGGATTTGCGCCGTCATCAAAGGCGATTAATGCGACCGTTGATGGATTCATAAAGATGTGAATAAGCTAAGTATAGCTGAAATAAATAAGCGATAAATCCTTCATGTATGACCGGTCGCAATAAAGGTTTTATTTCTTTATTTAAAACCAGAAAGTCTATGTTTAAAATTACTTATTACACATAATGTTATGGTAATATATAAATATAATTTCTATCACAAAACAAAAAACTAGTAATATTTGTATTTTATATCATCCGATATTGTACTTTTTTACTTTCTTAGAAAATCCTAGGGAATATAAAAGATGCTCAATAAAAATAATATTAATTTAATTATTTTGCTACGTCATTGTTCTATTATATTTTGTCCTGCATTTTTGTAGTATAGACGATAATTTTAAAGAAGGTGCCTAATTTTAATAATTGTTCAGCTCTAAAACTGTACTTTTTAATAAGCTTATAAAAAAAGAGCAAATTAATTTGTCATCTACAGTCATCGATCAATGCATAAAGTTATCGTATTAAAATTCAAACCATTAAGGTTGCAGATGGTAATCAATAATGACATATTATACTATATTAAAATGTCCTACCTAAAGTTGATACCTATAGTATAAAGACCTAATAATTCATGGTTTAAAGTAAAGTATAAAATTATATACATTAACAATCAAATCTTTTACATCGATAAATTATTTTTTCAAACATTCTTTCATTTTTTTTTGTAAACTATTTGTGAATACCATGAAATAAAATAAACTGCATTACTCGAAATTAATTATTGCTCAGTTTGAAACGCAGGTATTTTAGTAAATGTTATAATGCAACCGCGTTACTCTAATACTGATAATTAATATAATGGCTGAGCTATCGCGAGCATTACATAAATATATACCACATACATAAATATATTTGCAAAGGGCGTATAATTAGCGTATAAGTGTTATGAATACATTAAGACGGGAGGAAGTCTTTGCTGCTCTTGAAATTGGAATAATTTGAATAAGTAGTTTGAAAATACGGAAAATTCAAATGATGGGGACCCGCATGGGGTTCTACTAACCCCTCAGTTAAATTTATGTACTATATAGATATAAACGTAAACTCATACGCGCGCGAAACTTTGAGAATTAATTATCAATTTAAATATTTATCACATTAACCCGCGCGAATGAATAGTTAAAGCCGTTCGCAACTCATTACGAATCAAGAGGGCGAATTTATATATTTAATGATTTATTTATCCCGTCTATAAGATGTAGAAATAATATACTACATATTTAATAATAATTGATTATATAAAATAAGATTCATCGCACACTGATCTTAATTTTTAATATATTTATAATAAATGAACGATATGTTTTATGAACTGAACAAATAATAAAAATAACAAACCCCCAACACAGTATCCTTCTTCATTACACATCAAAATTATATTTGATCAGAAATATCAGTCCTCAGCTTTAGTTGGAATTCTTTTGATGTTGACTAACAATTTAATTTTTTCTTGTGTCTCTGCAATTATTCTCGCGGCTGAATCTATAATTTTGTAAAATTGCGAATAACATATTATGAAGGTCTTAACATGGTTATTTTTTATTATTTATTTTAAACCACAGTTTTTTTTATAAACCGTTAGAGCTAGAATCTGTTATTATTTAAGGATTAAGGAATATTATTAAAAATAATAAATACGTTAAGCTCGCCTTTAATAGTCTAAATACCCTCTTACTATTTAATATGCAATTAAAAATATTTTCAAACCCACTAAAATAGTAATTATATTATTATATTAAAAATAAATATTTTTTATAATATTAACAATATTCCATTATAATACTGGACAAAACATATAGCTTCCCACGTTTATGTATAAAAAGTTTCTAAAATAATAAATTTATGAAGGTCGATTGACTTCTCTTATATCATGGGTCGGAAAATTGCGGCTAGCTTGCCACATGTGGCTCTATAGATACACGCATAAAACTATATTTTTATTATAATATATATTTTTATAAATTATATTACGTATATTTTTCTTTACGACAGTTCTGAATTTCATAAATTTCGGTATAGGTATAACTTAACAACTGTCTTTGAAAAAGTTGTCAAAAAAAATATTTTGCTAGATTTTGAATGTGATATTTATACTAGCTTCTAGTGTAGTATATTTATTAGTAGCAGCATTTAAAATTATAAAAAAAATCATAGTGAACTACACTTTTTTAACAAAGAAACCTTGCTATTCGATCAAACTTGACGTTCTTTTTTTGGTCTTAAAAATTTATTTTAACTTTTCGAACAAGATAATATTTTTGTGATATTCATATTCGGCTTTTTGCAGACCCATAGCGTGGACTGCACTAGTAGTACCACTGTGCGTCGTTGTTATCTCCTTAGGGTGTTGGGACGAGAGCGCGGAAATATTTGTGCAAACAAAATACTCCCATGAGGGAAGAATTTGATATACATATTTACTTGATGTCAAAATTAGATTAGAATGAAGTGCAAATTATGCTAATGATGAAATATGACGAACGAATAATTAATATTTGAAATTTCGCGTCTCTTTCGCATAAATAAAAGCTGCGTTATGGGGTGGAAAAATATATATCACATACATACATATATTTGAGTAACGTTTGCTCTGGAACATACATTAGCACTTGTGTGATAAATATGTATATTGCAACTTGGCATGTAATGTACAAACGTACGTATTATATTTAAATAGTTGAATTGATTTATACTTAAAGATAGTTGTATTATTAAATTACTTTATTTGTACAATTACATTTTTCACTCTGAATTGATTGTCATAATTTGAAAGTCATTAAAACGACCACTTCTAATAAGCAATCAACCCGTTTTTAAAGTATATAAAACACATATTATATTCAAAACAATGGAAGAGAGATCTCGTGACCAAATAATTGCGTTTTTATTCGAGCATATTGCGAATATCTTACAATAGTGCTTTAATATATCAAATGCTAATTGTATATATAATTAATACCTGGTCTTAAACCTGGACTCTAAGCTTAAATTTAACAAGCATTTTGGATCATCGTCTTATATGACTTGCTGTTGTTGCGGTCCTCAGACCAATTATTATTAGAAAGTGCTCGTTTACCACAAAAAATAAAATCTGAAAATACAAACAAGTAATCACATATCAAAACCACCTCAACAAATTCCTGTCTAGTGTGGAGTAACATATTTTTTTCTATTTTTTTTAATTACAATCAAAAAATAAAGCTATAAAAATCACATATAGAACACATTTGATTACTTATTTAAAAAACTAAATAAAAAATAAATATTTCGCAGGAACATGTTTACCCACTAATCTCATGTTTCAGAGGTTACGTCAGAAATAACCTTAGATTTAAATATAAGCATATATTGCTTAGATTTAAACATAAACATATATCAATGGTTTCAGATTTTCAAAAAATATATCTAAATTAGCACTTAGTTCATGTTTTTCTTTTCTTTTTCTTCCACATGAAATGTTAAGGGTTTTCTTTTTTTTTTGTCCTAAAATTATAACCATTTCATTTTATATTCTTATTTTTTTATTATTTGTAACTAATAACAAAATTGTATGTAGGAAAATGTTTAAAAACGAGTTTGTAAAATTAATTATCGTATCAAAATAAACGTTTTAATAAAAGTAAAACGTATGAAAAATGGTGCTTTAAAATATTTACCAAATCCTTATTTTTATCATACAATATTAAAATTACTATTTTAATCATACAATACTAAAATTACTATTTTAATAACTTCTTTTAGATAACATTATACAATAAAAGAATTTATATATTTGTATTTACTGATATTTACGATTAAGTTTAGTAATTGCTTAATTGAATAGTTGATTTCAAGTTTGTTATTAATAAATATAATAAAACTTCTTAACTTTATTTGTATCAATAGGATTTTTCATTAAGTTTCAATTGAGATTTGACTCGGTTAGACTTGCTTACAGCTTGAGGCGTTCATAAATTTGTGCTAATTCCAATCAAATAAAACAAATTTGTTCGTCATAATCATGTTCAAGTACTTTATACCTTTAACAAAATAATTATCCAGGCATTGCCTTAAAGTTTAAAGCATTTTCCTTTCTACGTAATATTTTCAAAATAAAATAGTAATCATTTACTTTATGAATTTTTTCTTTGAAGCGACACGCCATCCAAGAAGGCAAGGGCTCGTGTGATGCCCCGACACAAATCACATTAGCACCAAGGCTCCTCTGAAGAATCAAAAAGATGGGAAACGGAGAGCGTAAACAAAGATGTCGTTACAAACATTGATGGGTGTTTATTTTTTCCCGGCGTCAAGTTTTGATGAGCAAAGAAGTTGCGCGAGAATAAGTTCGGGGTGGCCGTATCGTGTCTCGGCGTTACCTCAGAGTGCGAATTACTAAACTTTACGGGTAATTTGTCACTGTCTCGGCGCCGGTGGCCTTGCTACCCCAAGAGAGGGATGAAAAAAAAAACAATTTCGCCATGGGGGATGATGACGTCGTTATAAAGCGTTCGTCTGTTTGCGAGCTATTAATTTTTGGAAGGTTGAAGAGCAAGACGCAATACTTATCGGGAGGTTGCAGCATCCCGAGATTGAGAAAAGTTAGTACTTTTTGTGGTTTTCAATGGAACATCTTCGCTGAAATAAAAGCTATCAATTTTTTATAAATAATTTCTTATGTCAAAATCTTGCTATGTTTATGCTGATATCGATTAAAGAAGAATTCTTTTGAAATCGATGAATGCTGTCTATATTTTCCAAAAGGTATTTTTTACAAATATGTAATGAGAAATTTTCTTTGTTGAAAAAGTAAAATCATTAAATTGTCTCCTTTCATTTCCTTTAACACAAATATGCACTGGAAACATAATATCATATAAAGTTTATATTAACATTCGTAAAAGTATTAAAAGCAGAATAGCTTTTTCTAAAATAAAGCAAAAGTTCACTCTCAGAGCATCTTAACAGAAAGAATTCTATCTATGGGTTGGCGTATCTAGCAGATACTTTTCACCATATATAATATATATGAGATAAATCTGTGCATTCAGTATCGTGAAGTCATTATTATGAATGCAACTAAAATATTATAGAGCTTAGCACGATAGACGAGTGGTATAAGTTGCTTACTATTGACCTACAAAACTGGATTCGAATTCCATATTCGAAATCTAAACCAGTTATTTTTATATTATTATATTACAATTTCGATCGATCATCACATATGAGGTTTACCTAGATTTTCCCTATCTCATTAATAGCTAACTCGTACATATTAGGAATTAAAAATTCTCTAATAATGAGCTACTTCAGCTAATATAGAATATTCAAAAAAATAATAAAAGTTATTTCTTTCTTAAATCCTCGATCCGCAATCCTTTTATTTCTAATAATAACGGCAATAATATGTTACCAAGCAAAGGATAGACTAAATAATCTTGGGGTCAAACAATGTAACACAATTGAAGTTTTTAAAAAACACTTGTGTTATCAAACGAGCTATGTATGATTCATTTTATATTTTTGTGAAGGTCTTGCTTCCATATGATTAGCAAAACTGTCCATATAAAAAAAGCGCAAGAAGTTCTGCTATGTGAATTAAGATGATTATTTCAGTTATTAGGATTACTCATTTTGATGTAGGAGAGAATATCATGTCAATTATTGAAATCTGGTTTAATTAAAATACACTTTTTTAATACCAAATTGAACATGAATTTTATAATTTTAATGATATAGAATAAAATCAGAGTAATTCATCTATAAAATTGATTTTATTTTTAGTTATATATTTCAGTTGTACTTACGCTCAACTCGAATCAAAGTTTTAAGGACATATTGTTTTTCCTCTCCAGTGAAATAACTAGATTTTTTTTATTACTTTAATTTCAATTATATAAATAATTTTACAAACATACTAGTTATATTATGTCATTAGTTTTTTTAGCTACAATTTTATATAAAATAGTGATATAAAACGTTTGTGGTTATAATTTAATAAAAATAAAATAAGAAACCTTTTACAATTTAAGCGAAAAGTTATTAAGAAAAATATTGTTTTTGTAGTTCTAATTTTAGTTAATTTAATTAAAGTTCTTGAACTATTTATAGCTTGTCTTTAGTCTCTAAAGCAATATGTTTTTTAGCATTTTATGATTGTATTTAAATTTAATGTTGTTTTTAACGTATCCACCGATATATAAAATTAATTGGTTAGTGTGGTTTCGCAAAATATTTTTATAATATATTTAGATATGAAAATGACAGTGTTCTTTAATTGTTGGTATTTAAAATATAAAAATAGTATTAATCATTTTACTCCACACCGTCCTAATAATTGTTTATTGATTAGGATTTTATTTTTTGGCGTTTTTTTAAATTAAATATCGGTCTTATTAAAATTGGCCGCAAGAGCGGAAAGTCCTTTGGAGTGAAGTTCTAAAATATGTGGTGGTATGTAGTGTCAGTGATTGTCTACGTTTTGTGAAAATATTTGCTTCTGTTTTAATTCGGTTGATTTTATTTTTTACCTAAATTAATAATAAATTATTTTTAATTTACCTAAATTAATAATAATATTAATAAATGTTGCCTAAAATTGAAATATATTACGCTTTCGTCTTGCACACATACGTATGTTGGTTCATGATTTTGTTCTGGTGTTTTTGTCGGCGGGATTTTGTCCTGAGCGCTTTCGTCAGGACCCCATATATTATTTTGCGCGTTTAATTTTTTTTAAATATTTTTTATTTCTATGTATTATTTTAATCTTTTAGGTAATTGAGGTAACCTGGTCACGATAGTTTTTATTTAATCAAAATAAATTTAAAAAATATACTGTATTAAAATATATTTGAACATTATTTTTAACTTTATTTAACTGGGCAGGATTGGGTTACGTTTCAAATACATATAACAAACATGATTAGCTATATGTATTTTCATCCTCTGTGCCTGCACACGAGCAGTGTTTTTGACAAACTAGATATGCTATCTAACTTTTCAATTACTTTGTGCTTCTTTTCATTTCGAATAAAGATTTTTTTTATATTTTTTTATTAATGTTTAATGTAAAAGTAAATAAATTGCATCTAATTTATAATAATAATAATTAGGCACTTGAAATAATTGTGAAATTTGTTTTAATTATCAGCTAATTAATTATTCATCAGTTTGCTTTCGCATTTATTAAAATTTAATTACCACCCCATAATTTCTGTCGAAATATTTATTCGCATATATTAAATATTAATCGTTTCTGTTAAATTCGTAGAAAATTATTAGCAAAGCGGAGGTTGCGTGTTAGTTTGCGCGCATCGGCGTTAAACTCTCGTTTTAACAAAATTCCCAAAGGTCAGGTTCATTATGAAATTATTAAATTTCGTGAAAACCGGAAGACCGAACCTCCTCCTGTACCTAAACCCATCGGGGGCTTATGTCTGAGCTTTTGGATAATTCCAAAACTCTATTCCGTCCATAATTCCGCGGGAATTATTTATCGCTTTAGACGGGACAGATCCGCTTGGTTGTGTTTAAATATTATTTTGTATTTTAAAACAATCTTATTAAGCAATTGCAGTATAATATAATATTATTTAAATTTAATATGAGAAAATATTTTATTTTAAACAATTTTCATTCGGATTTGACAATTTTTATACACATTAAACGCGAACGTTGGCCAAATATTTGCGAATTGTTTTTACACAACCCTTGGGCGTTTTCATGTTATGCATGCGGATTGACATATTGAAAAGTTTTCCTATATCTCTCTCGCTATCGATACGTTTTTTGAACGGGCTTATTTTTTAACGTGAAAAGGGAATAACGCTTTCATGTGCACGGTGGCGCCTTCGGCGCTTTTTTCCAAAAACAAAGCCAAAATGAACTATACATCGAAATGGGATGTGTTTTTTCTATTTTGCATCAACCATCAAACTTACTCTGCAATGAAACATGTTCACAGAACGGCTCTTTGAATAAAATACGGGCGATAGACACCCAGATAAAAGATGTATATGTTAATTAAATAATTTAATGTTTTTCTCTATTCTATTTGCTATAAAATCTTTCAAAGGAACTTATCAACATTTTTCAATTAAAATCGGATCCATTTGTCAGGAACGACATTTCAGATTTTCCCACAGGAGGGTTTAGGGCAAAAGTTGGATAGTCCATGATCATTTTTTAATAGGCAGATAAATAAATATGGGAATATATTATATACATCCCGTCCATCTTTTCGAGCTATGAAATATGTAGAAAAGTATACTTATTATTAAAGATAAAAATATTTAGCAAAAAATATACATTTAAATATCTCAAACAAAAAAATTATCTTAAAATATAATACAATTAAAATGTACATTTTTAATTGAAAATTGGAAATTAGTCGGGAACATACATTTGTACTTTTAACATGAAATCAGAACCGTTATAAAAGTAAAAATAAAAAATTACATTTTAAAAAATGTAGTAAAATATATTATGCTATTTATAAAAAATTAAAAGTATTCATAAACTTATATCAGGGTTCATTAAATTATATTTTTAATTCTATGTCATTTAACAAATAATAGTAAATAAAAAACGATTATCAAAGTTCTAATAAATTGCGAGTACATTATTAAAATATACAGAACTAAATCTATACCAAAGGATATCGTATTTATTTTATACAGCAAACTTATCAATCACATTGCCGATATTAATATTTTTCGTATCTTTCTGTTGACATCCAATCATCAGCAAATCATTTGGTCGCTGATCTCCACACCTGTTTCTGAGGTATGTTTTTACCCTCTTCATACATCTGAAAAAAACGTTCATTTTCTACCGATGTCACCGGCAATGTCAATATAAGGTCAATCACTTTCAAGACCTCACTAAAACCACGAGGAAGACGACTCAAATATTCTCGAAATTCGTGAATCGTAAACGATGTTACATTTTTTCCAATGTTTGGATGAAAGATCTTTCTGTAGACAATTGTATGGACATATTTATTAAATCGACAAGGATATAAATTTATAAGATCGTGGATTGTATCAGGACAAAAAAAAATTGATAAACTTGGATTCAACCCTTATGCATACTTTAAAACGTTACAATTGATTGCAAATCAAGTATTAAGTTAATTGTCTTTGTATGCGAAAAGGATTCTGGTACGCATAAAATCATTCAATAATGACATCTTATCAGTTGCACAAAAGCATAAAATATTTTTTTTACGATAATGCGTGAGCTTTCTGGCCAATAATCAAATTTGCATTCGGTGCAATTTCGATTTAAGCTCCAATTGCATCAAAAGTGTCGTCGTTTCGCAATTTCATCAAAACATTTTTTGTAGATTTTATTTTTTTTGTTATTTAACAGTTGATAATAAAAATCTACTATAAAACTGTTTAAAGTATGTATAAAAATGTGTATTATATATTATTTTTATCGCTTTATTTTTAACGACTCAGAGTTTGTAAGTTAAACTAGTGTTACTCCACACCCAGCAAGCATATGTTATTAACTGTTTATATAGTAACATTTTTTTTCCTTAATATCAGTTTTAAGGCCGTAAAACATTGGACCTGAGTTCCGCGATATGTTTATTAATTTGCTACTTAGGTTATATTTATAAAATAAATAGATTTAAAAGTGTAAAAAAAACACCTCTTCGTAATAAAGCACTTTTAGCTTTTTATTTATAGTAAATCTAAGTAAATGTTGCCCACCAATGGGCAATCGTAAATAACTGTCACCTTTCAGATCGTTATAGCGTACATCTTGAGAGGCTTTACTTTGTATTTTATCCTTTTTATAATTATCAGATGGACTTTATAATATATACTTTTCGTATTATGGGTTATATTTTATATGAAAATTATAATACAAGCACACTTTATCATATTTTTTATTTAATAAATAATAAAAATAAGATGATAAATCAACTGTTTTCTCTCGAGAATATTGTATTTAAATTAGATAAATCGGATGAGTCGAGATCTCGCGAGGTTGCTTAAATATTTCACGTGCAATTCACGAAAAAAATACACGCGTTTTGCGTATAATTTTTTAACATGAAATTCCCAAGTGGTATTACGGTGAAATAGCGAGAATGTCATATTTTTTGCATGAGGCATTTAGTACTTTATCAATGAAATATACACAATAAACATTTTCAAAAATGAATAATTAAATAAAAATCATAGACAGTATTTTTTTTTCCTAAAAATACTAAAAGTATGTGTGTATTATATAATATATATGAATATATACAGACAAAGATTTTTTTCGCATATATAGATACAAACTTAGTAGCACGACACAGGCGACGACCAAATAAAACACCAGGAAAAAGGGTCCCGGAAATCCTTAAAGGTGTTCGTGTGCCTTGTTTTCCCTTTGAAGACTCTCACGAATGTGAAGCGGATTGGATATTGTTAAATCCGTCAATCCAAAACATCTTACAGGACTCTAGTTTTTCACACATACACTCATACATAGACGCGTGTATACACACACGCGAACAACGGGACGTTACTTGGATAAAGCCGATGTCATGGCGATGAAAATGTATTCCCTCACCCCGACGGCGATATTTTCACAAAGGGCGAAACATTGATGCACAAACACCTTTGACGTCGGGGAGGATCAACCGAAGGATCTGTGAGAAGAAACGTTACTCTTTGGCAGCGATGCCCGAAAAATGAGTCATGTATATCGGATACGTTTCACTTTACTCATAATATATTTCTAAAGCTGATAAAATCTTTATTAAAAAAGTCCTTATATTATTTTTGAGGTCACTACAAAAGATATTCTAATAATACATATACATAGTATAATATATCTAGAGAAATTATATTAAAATTGATTTAAAATAGAATATTAATATTACTTTTTTAATTATATCACACACATGCTCTCTTTTTCGGCGGACAACGCGTATAGAATTTTGATAAAGTAATGTTTATGTTATAGTTCTAGACACATATTGCCTTTTTCATTGAGTCTTTCTATCCCTAAATTTAAGCATTACTATTACTTCTTAAGAAATTAAAATTGTTATTTTTCCCTTTTGATTTTTTTTTAAATTCTCGAGAAATTTTAAAAAAGTAGTTAAAATATTACAGTATACTATTGTAAATATATATAGGTTATTGTTGGACCAATAACTAAATGATAGTTAAAAAGAAAAAAACATTATTAGGATTTGTTATAAAGGAACCGAATAATAGAAAGATCGATCTACTTCGATCATTGAGTTACGAAGGAATTTTGGGCTCCTGTATTTATTTATACATGAATCGTAGAGAATACTGTCAGTAACAACTGTTGCTGTTTTATTTTTTTATATTTCTTTAAATTATTGTAAGAACGAGATTAAAATCCGTCAACAGGCCAATTTAATAGCATAATTGCCTCCATTCAGCAGTTTCTGCTTATTTGATTGATATATGTAGTAGTTCTAGATAAGGCCAATTAGAGTAGTTGAGAAAATCGTTAACATTTTTTGCTAATAAAGTATTTCCGACCTAAGTTAAAAGCTTTTAAGAATAATATTAATAAATATTCAAACACAACTGACATGGACACACCCTTTCTTATGCAGCGTCGTCCGTTTTATTCATAAATTTTCATTTTAGACATAAATTACTGTTTTAAGAAGGTAAACTCGCTTAGTTCTACACTACTAGACTTAATTCCTGATATTAAAAGGCTGACAGGTTATTATTTTTGTTCCCCTTTAGTTAATTTAAAATGTTTTGCTTAAAATTTCATCGTTTAAAAAACATACACAAAATAGGTGATTAATTTTGTATCAAAATCTTCAGACTGGTCACTGTTTCTTTTTCAGCACTTGTATAACTGGTTGATATAATTATTTATATACATATATGTATATTATGGTACCCAAAAGAAAGGATGTTTTTTTTGCCAATAGCAAATTTATTTTACAATATTATTGTACAAAATAATCTCCATCAATAGATATATTCTTCTTTCATCAATCATGCAAGTTTTTTTATCATCTAAATTATGTTATAGATACTTAAATAAATGATAATCTGATGGTGCTATATCTGGAGAATATGGAGGGCGTGGAACAGTTTTCTATCCGAGAGCATTCATTTTTTCTCGCGTGATTTTTCTAAAATGAGGCAGACGCGTCGCCTTGTTCTCGTCGCTTAGTGCGCGTGGAACACATTGTTTACACGCCTTCCCAATATTTTTTAAATGCTAGGTCATGAATATCTTGTCTTATTTGCTAACTCCTAAATCGACGTCTCTGTATTGGCTGCAATTTCTGCAGCTATGCGGTCATCGTCAATGACTTTTAGTGTCACCCTTCTAGGCCTGTCTCCCAAACAAAAAAAAAACAGATTTACAGCTTCTGAATCATTTTTAAATTGACTTAACAGTAAAACTTAACCATAGACGGTACAAATGTTTTTGCTTGCTATGGTTGCCGATTTTTTTTGTGAAATTCATACAGCATTTAATAAATGCGTAAAAACACCTTGAGGTGTTTTTTGTGTTGTTTTGTTTGTAACGCATTTTCTAGATGTTAATCCAAACACTTCCCAATTAAAGACATGTGACATAAACGACAAATATGTCACAACTGACCGTCAAAATTATTTAGTATAAAAACGTTCTTTCGTTTGAGTATCCCTAATATATGCAAGTCGGCAAGCGCTAGCAGACCAACAACACAGATTTCGTCCGCATAGTTCTACGGGCAATAACTTATTGTGCCTTTTGAAAGTCGCAATAAATCAGAAAATTTCTCAATAAATGAGAATTTTTAATTTACAATTTTTTTCAAATATTTTTTTTTTAAAAATTCACTTCTTAAAACCAAGCGCGTACGGTGAGATATATTCTCTTTCGCTCGCTCGCGTGTTAAGTGAAGAGAGTGAGTGCGAAAATGTGGGCGTACGTCTGCTTTAAACCCTAATAAAATTAAACAAGCGTCTCTTCGATATTTATCATTAAATTTTATTGACACGAAAAATTTCATTAATGCAGTTTTTAATAAATTAAGCTATTTACTTATATAAAATTTCAATAATAGTATTGCTTTTTTTTTGCTTCAATATTCATATACTAAATTTTATATAATGACCTTGTTTAGCAACTTATACTGAAAAGTTATGTTGTATTCTAAAATATGATATATTTATTTTTTATTATCATGCAATAGGTATTTGTTTTTGAGACAGCAAAAAAGAGACATGTTTAATAGTGAAAGTCATATGACTGGATTTTTATCAAAGGGTATCGCGTATTCTTTTCTTTGAAAACGCTTTCATAGGTATTAAGTAACATCTCTTTATGTGACAAATGTAATACAAACATAGGTATATTACAAACTATTTGTAATATTATAACGTTTTAAAGTTATTAAATTGCATAATTATTTCCCAAAAAATATATTTTTTTTTATTAAACCAAGCTTTCTTAAATGGCACATATATATGTTGATTTTACCATTTAGGTAGTCTTGTCCATATTCTGATCTATAAAAATAAATAAAACAAAAACCCGTATTGCAAAACATCCCATTCATGCGTCTCTTCCTAAATCCTATCCCTCAAAATACATACATACATACATATATACATAATATTCGCACTATAGAAAACTCCTATGATATGAAAATTCGTACACATATCGGCGCGCAGTCTAATGTGAATTTTCATGATTCACGGCAAAATATGTGCTTTGCCAGTGTTTATTCTTCATTTCGCGTTTGTATTTGGGTGAGTTTTCCCTAGCGGAACTTCGGCATATCGGAAGTATATTTGTATGTATATACATGTGTGTGTTTTGTCTCATATATTCGGGACGGGGTGCACCTCCGGGATCCTCCGGGGGTATTTGTTGGGGATTCGTTACGCTTTTTTTTCAACGCTTTACCTGAGCACCATTTGAAAAACTACCACCGTTTCCATGAAATATGCCTCTTATCGAATGTTTGGCGTTGAAAAAAAAACAATTTCGCACACGAACGTTACTCATAATTTCGATACCAATGAAACGTGTGTGGAGATTTATCTTATATATCATATTATTTTAAATAAGAAAGTAATTAGTTTTTGTAGTATGAGATCTGAAATATATTATTCTTTGCCGCATAATTCAATTTTTTAAAATAATAATTAAGAATGCTTTTAATTTGTGCCAAATTGTTTTATAATACATTTTTGCCAATTACTTTTAGATAATGGTTAAGAATTAATACATAAATATTGCACTTGAATATGTAAGGGCTTAACCTACCTGCACAATTTGTTATATTTTAAAGGGCATTCTAACGACAGTTTTAAACAAACGAAAAGAGAGGTCAAAAGCTAGGAAACACATTATTTTCACAATGACCAAACAATCGCGTTATTAATTAAACATATATTACGGACCACTAAATAGCACATCCGTCCTGAGACGTTAATCACTTATAAGTACCAATGAGAAAACTAATCTTTGTTTTGAAAGAATCTATGCTAGATAATATTTTTTTATTTATCTTGCGCATATTATGCTTTTTACCCTTTGGTTACTAATTCTACCGTATATTTTGTGGGTGTTTCCAAAAAGCGGTGCAATTGTCCCGCAAACATTATAATCCGCGATTATAATGTTTGTGTATTATTTTTCTTATATAAAGATGGTTTTGGGGTTACCCAAAAATGTAAAAATATTTTTATACTTCGGCCAAATGGTTCGTGTTTAAGTAAGGACGGTAATCTCCTCCCATTTTTCCAACCACATATACGAAGTTTGCACTTTAACCAAAAAATCGCTGAATCGATACTCTAATATGTTAACTGGATTGTTAGATTACTGTGATGTAGGATTACCGATAACACCGATTGTACAGCTTATTATAACTGTTTTAAATTCAAAATAATTTATAAAACCTAATAATTTGTCGATTATATCAAATAAACAGTAATAAATATATTTTGTAAATATATAAATGTATATTTGTACTTTGTAATCTGTATTGACTATCTTAAATTTAAAATTCATGCATTGCTAATAAAATATCGATAATACAGCTGCTAGTTATTTTTTTCTTAGACTATTATTTTCACAATATACAGTCTTGGCGTTTCTAAATTAATAAACGGCGGTTTTAAAGTATTACAGATATTACAATGCTATTCTCATGCTAACAAAGCAGAAAAAATCAACGTATCATCGTTATCGAGTCGCGTGAAATAAATAAATATACAATACGATTATTTATGGTAACCGAGTCATTATGGCTGATCACTTTTAAGGATATATTTGCACAAAGATTTTTCATATAAGAGCGTATCAAAGTGGTGCACTTGAATAGTAAAAACAGCAGAAGTGCAAATATAAAAAAGGCTTTTTATAAAGAGAATTTGAGCTACCGACTTCAATCTGTGCCAAATCCTCACCTTACTTGACGACTAACTACGATTCATCTGGATACTAAATACTTTTTTTTATGTATTAAATTTTTATTTAAGACAGATTGAAAAAACGTATTATTTACTGACAAGTCATTCAAACTCTAAAAATCCCTTGTTGCTAAAATAATTTTACAGAGCGATACCCTAAACATATTTTGAGTTAAAAAATGTTTTTAAATTTTATTTGGATAATTAATTGTTATCGGGTGCTTCATTGTATTGTATATATTAAATTGCTATAAAAATATTACAGCATATATTATATATTATTTATATATGTATGTACATATATCTAATATATTTTTTATGAAGTTATAAGGTGTACATCACCACTGAAATAATATACCTGTAATTCTCCTTGTGTTATTTCGCGAGATGGCTGTTTTGTTAAGTAATGAGGTATGCCGAAATCCCTGGACCACTCGAATACCCTCTGCTAGGGTCTCTTATTCATTATAAGAATATCGTGTACACCGCCTGGGGCGCGTATATTTAATTGGAGGAACAGAATGCCGGCAGCATATTCAGGTATATACTGTCTCGGATTCGCCGTTTTGGTGACGTCACGCGCGCACAAAGTATTGTTCTAGATGTGAACTGTGGTGTATGCCAAATATATTGAACCTTACTCATAGACGTCACGAGAAAAATTCACAATAATATTTCTTATTATTATTAGCAATAACATAAAATATGCCAATCGCATATCTTTGCGGATTGAAAATGCACTTTATAAACAGATATCCATAAATCGCACTTATGAAGGATGTGAACAAATGAATTTGGTAGTAATGCATAATCGAACGGTCAGTGGAATGTTTCAACATATATGTGGACCACACAGACTCGCATTTTATAAAGTTACAATCGATTTTAGTTAGGATATTAGGTAAACACTAACAAATAATTTATTTCTCAATAAAACTTTTCTCTTACGTCAGATCTAGTCAAGCTAATAATTCACCTTAATTCAAGAGTTCAACCCGGTCTTTTGGACGACTTGAAAATAAAGTAACCCAAGAATAAATATGTATGGTTCGCACTTAATCTTTTAACATTTATTAAATTATATTTTCTTTAACAAGTAATTTAAGAAAAATATTATCTGCTGTATTTTTAATATTTAACGTCATGGAAATAAAACTCGTTTTGGATTGTCCGCGACAAAACATTGATAAGCAAAAGAAACGGTGTCTTTGTATATTTTTATTATTCCACATTTATGCTCAACTTTGTCAATCGCGCGTTAATTTCATCTGGGTCAAAGAGAGTTGGTTATTATAGGGCCCCCTCGATTCGCGAGCCCCTTTTTCGTCTGATTAAATATTAAAATAACACCTTTTTTCTGCGAAATTTTTGTAAGATAAATTCGATTCAGATATCGAGAAGTTATCCTCCGACTATTACGTACGGTCGAAAAGCGTGTCGGGCACAAAGCTACGGGGTGGATACAGGGCCGCATTCGAAGTGGGAGCGGACTAGAGGGGGTGGGCTTAAGCGTAGAAAATATGAAAATATAATATACACATTCGAGTGACTTGAAACACAGTTTGGATGAATAAATCATGGAGACGCCTTATGATAAAATATTCAATACACATCTGCAGACAGGCTTGGCTACACGAGGACACGGTGATAACTAAAGCCGGATACATATTTCATGACCGGCTGTGGAACTACCTAATTTAGGAAGAGTTAAAATAGAGCTTTTTACTTCGGCCATCGGCCGGGCTTTTCCTGCGTCGTTATAAAACACGGGAGGAGCTTTTGATGTCCTATATTAAATGAAAATAATTCGTAAACAGCACGCATGTATATACATACGTATGCTGTATTAATATTGTGATAGCGCTCAATTAAAACTCGTCATATGATGACGCTCAAGTAAACCTCAATTTTGTATATTGAAAAGGTAATTACTAGGAAAACATTATTTTTATCTATAAATATTTTTTCTTGTTCATTAACTTTGCAATTGGTAATTGATAAAAAATTAAAACGCATCAGCTTATAAAAATCACTAGATCCTTTGCAATTTTGAAAATCGTATCTTTATCTATCGAACTACAGTAGCATCTCTACTATACACATTCCATGGTTGCAATTTTACTTTTAAAGATAAAAACCCTAAATAGACTTGTTCCCAAATATGCTAACAATACAAATATAAATAATAATTTGATATTTTAAACTAATAGTTTAAACGTTTATTTTATCTAATTATCGATTGAATTTAATTGCAATGGTCGAACACTAGAGAGGTTCGTTAATGAAGGCGGTCTAGACCGCATCGAAATACATAATTGTGTAATCCCTCAGTCGACCTCTCTCAGTTATTGATGAAAGCTGCTGTTGAAGCATCGATAAAATAAATAAATTAGCGGTAGTAATTACACGTTTGTTGTTTATGGCTCAAGAAACCTTCTGCTACCTTAAGAGGTTTCTTAGGGTCTTGGGATATGTTTTAATGAAGCGTATTCCCATTACATTGTATGTCGTTAATATCTAATATACTACAATGTCTGTGAATCAATATATGTACATTATTATGCTTTAGTTTCAGCAAAAAATATAATAATGTTTGGTTAGTTAAGAATTTATTATTATAAAATATTTGTTGTCTTTAAAACAAAGACAACAAGAAAAGCTTAAGCGGTTCACATTTTCTCAGAATATTTACCCCTCGTTGCTTCACAACATAATTTTCTTCGGCGCACTGCTTTGACCCTTTTCCACGTTAACATCTATATTTAGATGTTTTCAATGATATGCAATCTTTTAAATGTATACTACATTTATATATATACAGTTAGAAAACTATATATTTTAATAGTTTTAATTATTCCTTTACATATATTATTATATTAGATATATGCATATAAAACAATATTTCAACATGAGGTATGCATGTGAATACATAATGAAAACACTTAGGAACTAGTATAATATAGATACGACTTTGCAATTAAAACTTGTATATGAAAACAATCTCTGCTTTCGCACAAGGGATAAGTGCCAGAAATGTTGATGACAATGCATGCTAAGTGAACTTGTATACAAATTGAAACCAGCTTTTAATAAGTATATATGTTCTATAAAAAGCAAGCTCATTACTAGTGCATGTATAACATTCGAGTAAATTTAGTTGTCAATTTATAACAAAATGAAAGAAATTCGGTTAGATAACTTTTTCAATATATTATCGTGAAAAGAAGAGGGAGAAATGATGGATGTCAGTTATTCGATGGCATTGAGTGACTTGGAAAATATAAACGGGGGAGAAATAACCAATATACTCGAGAAAGAGAGTCGTTTGTTTTAAATAAACATATAGAGGAAAGTTTTTAAATAAATATTTAGATAACTTGAACTAAATATTTGCTAAAAGGTTTTAATGAAGTTTAATAAATAAGAATTATAAAGTTATCTATTTGTGGATCAGTAAGACTTTTCTTAGCGTAATGCTCGCCTTTCGCAAATAATATTTGCGTTAAAACCTTTTTAATTAAATATATAAATAATAATAAAAGTTTAAAATGTCGCTTTATATGCTCGTTTTGTTATTGTTACTATTCTGTCTCATATAATTAAAACCCATCACTAAGCACGCTAATGAGCTGCTCATATCCTAGTTCTAGTTAGTTAGAAAGTTTGAAATTTAGCAAAATATTTTCAATTTGTGGTTTTGTCAACTTATCCTTTATAGGTTGTCTGTATATACGGATAATATATACAGACAACCTAACTGTAATTAACCATACGATATTTAATACTATGATTTACAGTAATAATCTTTCCAAATAATAACTTTTGTAAATCTAATAATTTTTGAACTCTCTTTTTCGCATCCTACTTCAGCAATAAAATCTTACATTTATATTTAAATATCATCATTTTCATTACATCGATGTAACAACGAAAAAATATATACTTTTTGCTATTGTGAAAGTTTCAACCAACTGCACAATTCGTTAAAAATTAAAAGTCACTCTATCAATCATTTCGAACTAAATTTCAAAAGTTAAACCACACACAGTACTTTAAAAACACAATGAAAGAGAGATCTCGTGACCAAATAATTGCATTATTAATTGTATATATTGTTCAAATTATCTAATGGCACATCCGTTCCAAGACCCTAATCAGTAGAGTCGGAAAAAATACTCTTTGTAGAAAAAGACGCGCACTAGACAATATGTTCTGCCCTTCCCTACTGTTCTTAGAATTCTTTGCTTATCAATATCCGGAGTAACAATCTAAATCATTTTAACTTTAGGGCGTTAACACATTTCAGGATTTGCTTAGAAAGTGATGCAATTGGCTCGCAAACATCCTAATCTGTGATCCGTCAGAGCTGTCTCAAAACAGCATTATAAAAGATGTGACAGAAAACATAACCTGCAATAATACAATCCGTCATGCCAGCAAAGGCTCTTCGACTTCCAAGACCTGCCACTTGAATTTCACCGCTTAATACATTACTCTGTATATATAGTATTTTATATGTTTATAAAATAAACTGTAACCAGATTTTTCAGCGTTTATTAAACTACAAAGTAATACCTCTTCGGCCCCAAAACTGTGTTTATATTATTTAAGAATATTACGATCCTTTTTGTTTATATTATTTAAACAAATTTACTTTTATTTTTGATGATAATTACTTTTTACGTTTAAAAGATATTGATAATAAGTTTTGGAGTATGACAGATGGCTATTGTATATTCCTAAAATATGACATATTATCCACTAATTAATTTGTAGTACATTTATTTACTTTCCTAACTTTCAGATGCAAGTATTTGATTTAATTAAATAATAGTACTAAAATAGCAAATAATAAAAAAAAATACATTGAAATATAGAAAATTAGTGTTTATGTGACAGTGCATTAATATATATTATATTGGCATTTTAGTGAAATTTTTATCTTGCCTAGTTAGTGAATTTATATTTACAGTAATAAAAATATAATTTCACTGAATAATATGAAACGTAAATTTGCTGTTCAAACCTAAACCTAACCTAAACGAGTTAAGCACACCCAAATTAACACAAGTTCGAAAACCAACTACAGTTTTTGTACTTACATTTGATGATGTTGGGTTTGGTTAATTATTTTATGTTAAGTTTTGGTTTGTATAATAAATGAACGTTTCGCATCTTGAGTTCCATAGACATTTTAAAGTAACGTGTAATTTCACTATATTTTTTAATTTTATTTTTTAGTCTCATATTTTTAAATACAATATTTGTATTATAGTTATTAGATTTTTGCACTCACCTTGCGATATTATAATAAAAAAAATCAGTGTCATTAATATTAAAGTTGCCGTTTATACGTTAAATTCTGAAACGAAGGTCGCAGATCAAAACCTAACAACTTTGTTTAAATATCATTTGCGTTTGAGGTTGATGCCTTACAGGTATTATGTAAGTTTTGTGCTTAAACATTAAAAGCTGTTTACGGTTTCAAAGTACGCCCAAACCGCAAAAACGAACCGTTCCCGGTTTAAATAGCGTTCTTCGGGTTTGATCAGGATCTTGGCGCAACTCAACATCAAAGGTGAAACTTTATGCCGAATATTAATCTAAATCAACACGATTTAATTCAGTCGAAATAAAAAAAATCAGTTCCACGATTAAACAACTATTATTTCAATCGTTTCATTGGATGGATACTTTCAAAGAGCGGGTGGAGACTGTGGGGTGAATTATATACATATTTCGCGTACCCTGTAGTTGTAGGCATGTTCAGACACTGTCTCAGATTCGTTGCTGTGATGACGTCATATCTACGACTCGGTTTGTCGTTTCGGTCCGCACGAGTTTCGGAATGTGTAGCTCGAGCAATCAGTATGCATCTGTCAAACTAGAAGCGTGAATTTCTAACACCTACTAATATAGATAGTTCTGGAATTTCACACTTGCGACAACCGTCAAATACGAATATAAAATGTAGCAAATGCGTATTCGAAACAGTATTATACTTTTAATTAGGTTCAATGTATAATATGCATCAATCAGACCTGGCCATCAAGTCGATCGTGAAACAATAAAGCAAAATATTCATTGTCGGTAGTCGTTTGTTTGCAATCTAAATTATTAACTAAGCACGTTGTTATATATATTTGGTCGTGGTTAAATTTACCAATATATTGATAGATATTTTCAGTGTTTATTTGATGGGTGGCAATTAGACATAGATTTAGCCGCATTTTTTGATTTCATAGTTATGAATTAAATCGGCGGAAAAGGCACCACCGGCCGTCGTACTCCCGTCATGGTCCACCGGAGAATGTTGCCTCACCGCCACACATCGGGGCGAAAAAATCATCTTAAAATAAGTAGTGATTTTTATTTATAATATTCCATAAATTTTAGGAAAAAATCATCGTTTTAATAGGTTCTTGTGTTGATTAAGTAAAACTTGTCAAAGTTGTATGTTTAGAGAGAGCAAATTTATAGCGACAATTTAAATGAAACTTTGAACTTATATTTTACGTATTTTTAGTACAATAATAGTATTTATTTTAATGTATATTAAATATGTACTATTTTATTTTATTCGAAAATAATAGTTTGATTTGTTAGGCGTACCTTATGGACAAATAAATCGGTCCCCCATAGACTTTTTTATGAGCTGAATTATTCATCAATTTTCTTTATCTAGCAAGAGATTTGTACAAAAAGTGTAATAGATATTGTTATAAAAAAATATTTACAACGGCGTCTTTTTAAAATGCAATTAGACTTTTAAACGGAATCATTAATTTTTCTTGTAGAAAAAAAATAATATCACCAGCGTCTACTTAATCAAAATTTGAGTACAAACATTCCATTAAGCCAACCATAGAATCAGTGACAGGATAAAAATTAGCAAACATAAATTTCATTATCAATTTATAGTGTTTTTTCATATTCATAGTGCCTAATATTTTATTATAAATTAATTTCTATCAATATGCTCAACATTTTGGGAATTCAAACGATAGCTCGTGTTTATTTTTCTGTACTACACAATTGCCCAGTAAAAGTAACAGTCAAACAGAGGTGCTTTTACAAACAAAAACATAAGAGAAATCGTCATTCGTATTACTCACTGAATTGAAAAGTGGCTTAATTTGGCTCTAACTATTTTTAATGTAAAAAGTTGATCTCTTATATGAAAACGTATACGTATACTTATACATACTAATTAATTTAGAAAATTCACACGCAACAAAGAAATATTTTTTTCTGTCCTTGTACCCTTTATCTTCTCAAGATTACGAGGACTATTGTGGTGGTTCGTTCAGTTACAGTCACGGTCATCGTTATACTTACCCATTAATATTAAAAAAATAATAAAATTTTAAATATACGATTCAGTTAAAGTAATTGCATCATCGACGAAAAAACACACCACAAATATCCGACATCTAACGATTTTATAGATTATTTTTATTAACATAGTTCTCAAATATAGCACAATGGGCTACAGATAATATAAACAAAGATAAAAGTTTTTTAAACAGCATTCCACAAATAGCAGATATAGGGCAATAAGTGTTATTTCTTAAGAATTATTTATCGAGAAATTTTGAGAAAAATGCCAATTCGAGATTTCCCATTTCTTGAAAAATTTGTTGATTTTTAGAGAATTTTTGTAGGGCATTTTTTGTCAAAAATTAAATTTAAACAAATATTTTTTAATGTTTTACAATCGCTGCATGTTTAGATGTTTAAAAATATGCATACTTTTAATGCAGGTCGGAAATATTTAATTCTTTTTACTACTCTAATCGTCCTCATCTTTGCTTTGCTAATCTAAAAAGTACACTATTAATTAAAAAATAAATAAATCACATTAAGTGAGAAATGGCAGATTGCAAAAATGTATGGGGGCTTTCCTCAGAGTTACAGCATAAAATTCATTTGTCGGCATTTTTATGTGCTTAGCATTTCTTTGACGTGAATCACTAAAGCATCCTCTTTATTCAGACAAAATCAAACAAGGTCCGTTTATCGGCAAGGAATGAATAATTCTTAAAATCTTCAATCAAATGTCAAATATCATGAGTATGAGTCTACTGTAGACAGTGGAAGGCAAACCAGAAGTACCATATTAATACAAATACTTTATAATATTTTGGAGGAGCCCCCTCCCTTATACTCCCAGTACAGTATCAAGGAATACATTAATTTTTGTATAGCGATTCATTCACGCTTTCATGAAATACGCTCTTTAAATAAAAGACAACGAAGCAAATGATGTGACATTTTTGCGACTAAATATCACAAGCGTTTTTATCAGATAACCATTAAGCTTACCTATAAATAGTTTATGAAGGAAATGTTTCTAAATTTTCTTATACGTAGATGAGACTGAACAATTGATTAAATGGAATTTATTTGAGGACAGTAGATTATGTGTATATAGACATAATAGTGACTTTGTTTATTAATCACCTCGATATTTATCCGTAAGATTGTAAAAAGCTAAGAAAACAAAGTCTGCGTTGATCGATCGAAATTGTAATTATTATCCATAATTACTAATTCCGATCTTCCATCGTATACGATAGAAAATAAATAACGTCATGGGTTCAAGTAGAAGGCGAACCCACGAAATTATACTTGATAAGCGATTACTTTGATATATCGTGTTGGTGAATATATAATTAATAAGCTTATTAAAACTTTTTTTTAAATACGCAATACACAAATATTTTAAATATAATATACATAAATCATACTAAAATATTTTTAACGCATATGTAACATTTTTAAATTTATCATATTCGTGCTTATTATTTAATTAAAAATATATATTTTAGCAAAGGTTATTATAACATCAACAACCAAAGAATAATTTTCAAAATACGGTGAATTCCATACAGAAATAGGCTGTTACTGTGCATTCAGATTTTCATTGGACATTTAATTATCTAAAAAGTAATTAATGTTAAAGTTATAAATTTTAATTTAATTACAAATAAATCAGACTGTATATTTTTAGGTCAAAGTGAAAACATTTACGAATATAGCTACAGTGTCAAATCTGTTGCTTTAACGGACTGAGTATTATATTCAGTCATAAAATGTAATTAATTACTCGCTTCCTTTTAAAACTCCCCCGACAACGAATTACTTAAAACAATATTAAAATTCGCATTTAACAATGTTATATACAATTATATAACACACAACAATGAAAAGCTCCGATGTTTAGTTCATTAGCTAGTAGCCTTGGCGATCGTTAAACGTCGTTCATTGTCCGCGTCACATTTTCGAGAAGCTTTCGTAAGCTTTTACTCACCTTAGTATAATATAAATGATCCGTTGATAAAGCTAAATTCTGCCATTCTAAAACAACTCATTTTTAATATATGCACATGTATTTAAATAATTAGAAATTTAAGGAGTAAATAAATTAAGAAAACGTTAAGCAAATTTTGAGAATCGGTCTTGATTAGTGTTGTATTTTCATTTTTTGAGCAAAGGCTATGTGTTTAGTTCATTAGTTAGTTAGTTAGCCGTGGCGGTCGTTAAACACCGTTCATTGTCCATGTCACAGTTCGTTATAGCCAGGGAGCTTTCGGGAGCTTTTATTCACCTTGTGTATATATAAATTAATCGTAACGAAAGCTTAATTCTGGCCTTATTAAAGTGTTAATTATTTATGTGCTTACCATTCCTCTGGCAAAAGAGAGCCACCCCTCCCTTTTCAACTTCGCTGTTCTCTTTCTGTGATCGCAGAGAGACGAAATTTTGTTGTTTCAAGGGGAAAATTCGCCACATTACGAAATTATGAACGAACACTGGTTACTTTGTTGCTTTCGCGAAAATTAACATCCATTATTAATTATTAAAATGTAACGTCTATGTGTTTTACTCGCCGAGCAAATACGAATGCGATTCTGTTTGACGGACGGGTTTTGTGCGTTTCTAAAGAATTCATACTATGTTTATTGTTGAATGTATTATAAGTAAAAACATGTTTCCATTGTATTTTTCTAAAGAAGATTATAACGTAAAATTGTGTAATTCGCCGAATTGTCGGTATTAATTTAACAAGCGGCTTTAGTGTTCTTTTTATGCACATCGTAAGTATACAAAGTCCAGAATATAATTATAAATAATTTTATTTTAGGATTAATTTAAATTATTTGTTTATTTGTCACTATGGATCTATGTACACGCTTCTTGATTTTAACCTTATAAAATTCTTGCTCTAGAACTCCTTTTCCAACGCAACACAAATTTTTAGTTTCAATAGCTTAATTTTTGTGTAACCGTTTTTTAATAACATTTATGAACACATATTGACAGGGTCAGAAAAAAAAATTTAATATCATTTCTTGAAGAAAATAAATAATTTTCATTCTCTTTTTTTAGCTGTTTATCTTAGAAATGCTCAACTACAATTAATTAATATATAAACCAATTTTCCTCATATTATTAATATATATATATATATATATATATATATATATATATATATATATATATATATATATATATATATATATATATATCCGTAACTACTGTTTATGTATTCAGATCGCTCGAAGCTTTCATCTCCAATGAGACGAAGCTTGCAGTCCCTAATAAGTCGCATTGATTAGCTACAACTTCAAAGTGCATTTAAATGATAACTGCTGCATGGCACGGTGGTGGTCCTGTACTGGATTTTGATCAATTCTGGTTCAATTCAGACCGGATAATTAGGGAATACTCCATCCAACCGTCGTATGGGAATGTTCCAGAACTATCATATTGGTGTACCGTATGCCGGATGGCATATTGATTTTCCAAGTCATAACATGCACAATTTGATTTAATTACCGTTTCCTGGCGATTTCCTGCATTGACTAGATAAACACGTTTGTGAGATCGGTTCCATAAATCCCATCCTTTGACCATTTCACTTTATATACAGCATTCGTGAAATGCTGTCTTTTATGATTGTGTTAACAAAAATTAGCTTAATGCGTGAATCTATAATATACACGAGCTTCGCTAATATTTATGTTGGCTTTTCAATCCATTGTGATTTACGTACTTTGTGAGCAAAATTCCATAATGATAATAAACTTTCTATTGTAAAATAAAATCCGTACATATTAATACAGAAATCTTTACAATACTTGTTTTGGAGTTTATATATTTTATTACGAACGGAGAAGGTAAAAAAGCCGCGTTTCAATCTCTCATCTTTTCATATTCATTTAACATAAGCTTGAACTTTTTCAATATACACGATGTAAAGCTTCTTTCTATCGAACTTTTCCGTGAACTTTTCATCATAACAACCAACTCGCGCCAGTTTTCTTTACAAGTTTTATTAAGCGCATTTCAGGCACTTGCATGAAAATGTGCATTGTCTTCGTCTTGTCAAAATCTTTGTTTATTATATTTTATTAAATAAATTATTTATCTACCTATTTTTAACTGTGACAAAAAGAACGTAATATTGTCATATTCTTTTCAGAGCAAAAATTTTACTTGTATTTAGTCAAAATCTTAATTAATATTAAGATTTTGACCAAAACTTGTTCAATATGTAATAAGATAGCAAAAATAGAGCTCATGCCACATAATGCACGGTACTTAAATAATATAGCGTCACTTATTATTATGTGTGTCATATTGGTGCTAAGCACAACATAATGTGGATCAATAATATGAAATTCTAATATGATAAAATATTCATTATAATTTATATTTCACATGCAATGTTTTTTCTGTGCTATAAACATAATCATTTAAAATAAACTACTAGTTTTGCAACATTGTTTTTGCACATCTTCAATTTTAATTTACTGTTGGGATAAAAGGGCTCAAACTATAAGTGGCCCAAGGCTCTCTTTACCTTTTTGAGGGTCTGGGTTCAAATTTTGTACCAAAAACTTTGATATAGTATGAATAAATCTATATGTATAATTTTATTAATTTTTTAACTTTATTTTTTTTATTATGTTTACTTATATTCGACAAATTTGGTTTAAAAATGTTAATTTAAATTAGTTTAATTAAACTTAAAGCTAGTAATTACCCATAAAAAATCTAATTATATTACTTAAATTCTAATCCCAAGCTTTTCTCATAATTTTTGTAATAAAAACAAACTATTTAAATCAAGGATAATCGATTATGACTTAAATAAGTTTCCAAATATACTTCCTTTTTAAATATTCGAATATTAACCCTTTGGATGCCGGGCATTTTTGGAAAAATGTTCCAGAACTGCCGGGACTTTTTATTAAATAATTAAAAAGTCAAAATGTGTATTTTAGTTTGTAAACATGCTGTCGCGGCGTGCGACGCTGTCTGCAGTGAACTTGACCTAATTAATGATGAATATGCGATTGTGTGTTATATTAGTTCTTATTTGCGCTGTAATAAGAGTCATTATCGCATGACGTATTAAAAAATACGAGATCTGAGCGGCCGAACTCCGACCAGGAATCAATAACAATGGTATATAATATGTTATTTATTTTTAAAATGTAAATAAAACTTTTCGTAAATTAATAAAATATGATATTTTTAAATAATGGTTTAACCCTTTAGCGCGCAAAGGGCGAAAACGGTCGATATATCGACCGACGACATAACGGTCTATAATTCAATACCTATTCATAATAAAATCTTCCTTAGCATCACAATATGTCATCGAGGAAGCTCTTTCGTTGATATATCGACCATATGAAATTAAGTTGTTGCTATAGGCCAAAACACGATAAAATCAAAAATCAAAATAAAACTTTACAAAACTCTAAAATAATTATTTTTTAACAATATTTCTTTATATGTGTATATGTAATATATTTCAAACAATAAATTATATTTGTGTGCCAATATTTGATCGTTCATTATATAATAAACATATTTTTAAAATATCACCCTAAGTGGTCAAAGGTCGATATATCAACCGACAAAATTTTCGAAATTTCCAAAAAAAAAATTCTTTTTTTTAATTTTTTTTTATTAAAATTACTTTTTATATATAATAAAAGTTCTAAAAAGTAATTTTTTAACCCTTAATTCCAAAATAATTAATTTGCGCGCTAAAGGGTTAAGTAAAAATACCCTACAGACTGTTGAATATATATATATATATATATATATATATATATATATATATATATATATATATATATATATATATATATATATATATATATATATATATATATATATATATATATATATATATATATATATATATATATATATATATATATATATATATATATATATATATATATATATATATATATATATTATATATATATATATATATATTATATATATATATATATATTATATATATATATATATATATTATATATATATATATATATTATATATATATATATATATATATATATATATATATATATATATATATATATATATATTATATATATATATATATATATATATATATATATATATATATATATATATATATATATATATGTATGTATGTATGTATGTATGTATGTATGTATGTATATATATATATATATATATATATATATACATATATATATATATATATATATATATATATATATACATATATATATATATATATATATATATATATATATATATATATATATATATATATATATATATATATATATATGTGTGTGTGTATATGTATAAAAATAATGATTATAATATATTTATAACATATATTTGAAAAAATGTTATAAACCCCTGAAGCAATTACCCTACAGACGGTTGAAAATGTATTGGATACTACGATTTCGGAGCCGGATCCGGCAGTTCTCGCTAGTGTAGCGAAAGCCGATATATCGGATTTCGGTAGCCAAAGGGTTAAATATCAAAAAAAATATATAAAAAAACTGGTAAAAATATATTTTAATATTAAATTAAATGTTAAGAATTTTTGTTAATACGAACTTGAGTCCTCTATCTAGTTGTTTGTCAATTTATTAAGTAATTTTGTAGTTAATTATTACAAAAAAAAATATATGTAAGTGATACTTTATTTTTATTTTTTAATATCCATCTATACTCCGCGATCCCATGTTTTAATAGCCTTGTATATGTCGTAGAATATAGTTCAAAGATTCAATTTAACTCTGAATTTCAAACATTGTAGCTGAACCAAAGTTGATATGAAGAGTTTTAATAACCAGTCTGTGCATTCCAATACTATTATTATGTTAGCTAAGAAAAGCATCCCTCAAAAAACAAATAACTTTTCAATGTCTCTCTATACATAATGTGACATTTTCCGAAAAATAAGAAAATCATTTTATCAAAAATGTAGATCATTCTGGCTCTTTATATTTATTTTTTGAATACTATAGAGGTCTATAATATTCAAAATAACTATAGTTGCAGTGGACGTCATCCACATCGAAGAGCGCGCGCGCGTATGAGATCCTCGCAAAGTCGCACGAGTGTGTGCTATCGCACGGCTTCGGCTAACTTTACCTCGGCAACTTCACGAGTAGTGTAGTGATAGCTTTACAGTTTTTAACTATTGTTCAGAAGCAATGATAATATTAATGTATTGCAAATCAAAAAGTCACTTCTTAGTCTGAAAGCCCATTAACGAAACTCAAAACTTAAGTCGTTCCTAGTTAATTTTATATTCGGTCAAATCTAACAAACGAATATGTAAAATTAACGAAAATTATTTTTATTAACAACTGTCATGTTGCTCATGGTCATCTTCTTTTATATATAAATACTCATTTTTCGTTGGTCGAAGGCCAAAGCCTCCAATCAAAAATAAAAAAATCCAATACCTCGGACTGGAAATCAATCGAACAAACTTAATTTTTATTTTTATTAATTATAAATAAATATATTTTAATAGTTTATGTGTAATATCATAAACCGTTCATACAGCGACACAATTTACAGTCACAATTTAAACATAGATTGTTTCAATTTTGAAGCGAGCCCGTCCGACACTAAAAGCTTAAAACAATTATTTATAAGAATAACTAAATAATTTTACCATATAAAAAAAAACACTAACACTTAGGTCGAAACATTTCAAAAAATCGAAAAGTAAACAACTGCGTAAAACCCTAAATTTGTTAGGATTTACGCTTATTTAATTGAAAGATATGCTTTGAAGACAACGTATTATTTTTCGGAATACAAATTACGAAAGTTAGTGTTTTCATTTAGTTTTTGTATAGCCTATTATATTTTTAGTGTATTTAAAATATAATTATTTAAAACATATAAAACATAACTTAAATTTATTTTAATTTCATTCATAAATAAATATTTACATTGTTAGTAAATACATTTAACAAAGTCCTAAAATATTAACTATTTTTAAGCGACTAAGTTCAGAGCAGTTTACGTGTATCTGTGTTTATTGTGTTATTTGACTTATTTTAACAGGACCGTACCGTTGTATAGTGTTTATAAAACTTTGATCAATTTTAATTCATTGTGTGCAATATTTTGATCAACTTATAAAATAAATGTTGATTTAACCTATGAAATCTCACATTAACAAAAGCAATAGATCATTGTAGTCTTTAGTATTTTTTTAAATATAAAGCGGTTCTCAGACAAACAACAAGTTTGAGAAAGGCTGCATCAAGTAAATTAAAAATTTGAACAAAACCGAGCGTGCTAAGACGCCCCGTTTCGGCGGTACATCTGTATTAATCCAGGCAATATCTTATTCAAGGAGTAATTTAGTCCACAGAGCCCGGCATTAATCCCGCCCAGACCCTTTGGACGCGACGTGGAGGATTGGCCCCAATTAGGTCCATAGACACAGGACTCCTTCATTCGTGATACCTGCAAGCGTGGGTGCAGCTTAACAGTAAGCATGGCTTATTTTACATGCATTTCAATATCAAACGGCCTTTGAAGGTTTTTGAGCGGCCTTGCGGTGCTTCCAGCCCTGCCTCGTTCGCTCTGTAGGTATCCTGAATTTTCGTAAAAGGGTTTCGTCTCCACTAGGGTTTCGTCCGGCTCTGAAATGGAATGGTTCAGTTAAAAGTTCTGAACTTATGGATGAAATGATATGCCATTGATATGTATTAAAGCAACGCTAATTAAATTAAATTAAATTATTGCAATAAGTATATTTTTCGGATCGGGTTTAGAGAGACAACTGTCGCTTTCTTTTATTAACTTTGATATAATTGGAAAATTGTAAGGCATTTTAAATGCATCTAGTAAGCAGACTTATGTATATATGAATCCTAATGTTAAAATGCTCGAGTATTTAACTAAGGAAAAAAACGCTATAAATCTCTACAGCGTCGAAATAGGTGGGATTGAATCATCAAATAATTTACAGTGGGATTTAGTAAGACATAAAATAAAAAAATATTTAGCAATATATGATAGAATAAAATCATAAACGATGACACATAAGATGCGGTACGAGTAAAAATAATTTAAGATTAAATATTATTTTATTTTAATTGTGATGAAGGAGTAAGTAAAAATAGGCGATCTATGCTGCTCATTTTTTTGTGTTATTATATTATTATTATATAAATAAACCTTGCCATTGTAAATTAATTTGTTGGTATTATTATACAAATACATTAATTAGTTAAATATATAAATTAGCAAAACACCTTTCAAATGCAATGATGTCTCATCTGATTCAATGCCACTCGAACAAGTTTTTATTTCTTGATAACTTTACGCATTACCATTATGCTATCATGTCGTAAATTTATCGATATGTTCACACTTACTATACTTTAATATCCATATTTAATTCACACTCAAACGATGGTCTACGTTATTTTCGTAAACTATAATAACTTATAACAATTTATATTATATTTAATACTGCGAAGAGGTTTATGGTTTTTGTATGTTCGTGTGTGTGTTTTAATATTAAATATTGAATAAATATGTCTGCGACGCTCTTTGCAGTACGACTAACCTTCGAATGTAGTATGATATCACCTTGTTGTTTGTTAACTTTCGAAAGGCGATGTCAAACGAAAGATCTTCACTGTAGATAATAAAAATACAAGTCGATGATATTCAATTCAGTAATTTGGCGAGTTCTTAGAATGTTAATGATGATTAATAAACATTTTTCAATAGCAAAGATTTTGCTCGGTGATGTATAGAATGTATGTAGATATAAATATTTTTACCGGTGACTTACATAAATACCACATGGACGAAAGACATCATATCATATATTTTTATTATTATTTTCCCTATCGCCTACGTAATAATCTAAGCTTAAACAAATTATATCAGAACGCTGTTTTGTATATTTTGGCATTTTCATTTGAAAAAAGAATATTTTTTTAACTACCTAGTGCTTCGTAGTTTAAATTTTTTTTTCTAGTCAATGAGCAGTTCTCAACGTAATATAGACAACTGCTTAAGTAATCTGTATTTTTCATGTTTTTGTATCTGTTTTACCTCAAAAGCAATTTGTAAAGCTAAAGATATAATAAAAATCTAAAATATGACTAATAATATAGATAATAGTTATTAAATATATTTTTCTCTCACTCTATCATAACTACTTTGAATACCTAAAATTGAATATGAAATAACATTAACACCATCTACTGATTAATATTATAACTTTGCTTTCTGCCCAAACACTTAGAAGCAATAATAACAAATATGATATTTTGTTGTTAATTCAATAATTTCTAAAATAGAAACTTGCTGCTAAAATTGGAATATCATTAAAATGTTGGTTATTATTTATAAGCGTTTGAAAGAAGGGCAAAGTTATAATTGTATTCAGTAGATGGTGTTAATGTAATTTTAATGTTGATTGTTCCTAATGTCAAATGGTTTATTTAGAAGTAAATGGTTTACAACATTTAGAATATCAGTTTAAAATTTTATTTATTTATTGTAAATCTTTTTTATGCCACATGACAATCAACAATTAATTAGTAAGTAATGGAACATTAAACTGTAATCTGTAAATCAGTGACGTGTGATGTATTATTTATAAAAAAAATATTCATCGAAATATACATTCATGAAACTTATCTGAAAATCTACGAAAACCAAATCTGTGATAATCGATCAAAATTAAAATTATAAATTGCAATCACTAATTTTGATCTCAAAAACATGAAAATCACTAGGCTTCATATGAGGTACAACCCCATGTCTTTCGGATGGTTTGGTGATTGTTGCGGAAACAAAAATTGCGCACAGCGAATACTTCAAACAAAAAAAATGTAAAATCAATATATACATATCTGTATATTTAAGAAATCGTGAATATATATAAAAAATAATGTCATATTATTATTATCATTTTAATTTAAAAATATCACGTTTTAATAAAATGATACACTTTAATTTTCTATAATTACACAATTTTTTACTTAGAAATAGAGAAAAATATCAGGAATTAAAAAATATATTTTATAATCAAACAATCAGTAGAAGTTTCGCTGTGTATAATTTTCATTTGCGCAATAATCAGGCCACCTTTTTAAGAATTAGTCATTGACTTATATTATTGGTCTATCCTACTCGTCAATAAAAAGCATTACAATATTCATCTGTGAGATTAGAAAAATCTAGAAAACCCTAATCTGAGATGATCGATTGAAACACAACAATATAACGATCAATAATTACAATCTCTTAATGAAAATTCCTAAGGTTCATATGAGTTCATGTATAAATCGCTAATCATACTCTAGGGGCTCAATTATATACATTTATATTTAAGTTTTATTATGGCCAAAACTTGGCGGTACTTTGGTAATACTGCCATGACGTACCTCTCTTCTTGGCGACTCTAGCAGGCTCGCATGCCAGTGTGGGCCCCACGCACCATTCTCCGTTATATAAATAATAAGCAACATGTGAAGTCAATCTGTGTCTAATTGCCACCGCCACCTCCCTTTGGCAAAATACGATTAGTCTATGGTAATATTAGAATTTTTCAAGTAGATTACGATACAAATAACTAGATGTATTTCTGCTTAAAATATATGTCTAAACCGTAATGCCTGCACTACACTCTCTGGAAGTTGGCCAAGGTTGGCCAAGGACGGAGAATATAGTGGGTTACTTCGGTCGAGTTCGGTTCTGTCCGCTCTAAAATCTCCCAGAAGTTGTCCGAGGCTACCGAGAACGGGAGGTAAAGTGGGGGTAATTCAGTCGACTTGCCCTGCTTCGAGCGCTTCCGAACATTGTCGGAAAACGGACCGAAGTCAAAGAAACCGAAGTCGGAGCCGCTCTTTCGAGCGCGAGCGGTGAGATACTTCCCCTTTCGCTCTCTCGCGCGTTAAGTAACGAGAGTGAGAGAGATGATGATATGTTTTTTTGCAAACTGAAATAGAACGAGTAGTTCGGTTCAATTTCAGTATGCGCGTAGGTGTCCTATGGTTAACACGCACGTCGAGCGCTACATCGTGGTCGCGTGGTCAATTTATAATACCACATGCTTATCGGGGACTTCAACAGGCTCTTACTGACATCTTTGAATATTTTAGGGCACCAAAAAGAATTAATTATATTTTTGTTATTTTTCTAACAGATATCGTTATTATATTTTTTTTCATATAAAATTAAATATTTTAAAAATAATTAGTGGCACATGATTTCGTTAAAAAAATGTATTTTCCTAGATCGGTTTATATAAATGTCACACCATAACGAATCCGACAAAGATTTTGCGTAAATTGAATATTTACGACCGAAAAGTTTTCACTGATGTTGTATTGGCGAGTGCCCACACAAACTTTTATAATTATCAGTAGCGTAATTTTAATAATATGACAATTTAAAAATTGCGATTATTTGGCACATTTTTCTATCACGCGCAAATATGCCAGCTGTGTATGACAGCAGCCGCCGTGCGTACGTCATTCACGCCCGCCGTCAGGACGGCATATGAAATTTGTGGCAGTGTGGCCGCCACTCGGAAGTCGGCAACCTCGGCCGACTTCAATTGAACTTCGGTTCGGACAACTTTCAGAGAGTGTAGGCAAGCATAAGAAAATTCCGTCGGGCATAGAGATCTGGAAAATGTAACAACGTGACACTTAGCGAACTAATAAATATAATAAAGAAAGCTAGCATCCACATATGTATATAAAAATATATAAATGCATAAATGTATTAGTTACATGATAATATTGAGTGAACAATTTTACACCAAGTAAATATTTAATACATTAAAAAGCGCGAGTTAATTAATTAACACTATCCAGACGAATATATTTTAATTAATTTAAAATTCTATTATTAGATTAAGACGGATGCTACAATCCTTGACATGCATTTGATTCATCTTAAATGTCGTAAGAATCACATCCTGATTAATGTTTAAACAAAATCTAGCAATTGTTTATCATTATCGAAAACAAAGACCGGTTCTACAGGTTATTGTTATGAAATTCAGATATTGTAAATAATGGTTTGGTTCAAAAGTCACGGATCTACAGTTTAAATTATTGCGCCAATATCCTAAATCAATATAGTTACGGTAGCGAGGTTGTGTCTTTCACGATAGATAATTTTTTTATTTTTTCCAATTACGATATAATATAAGTTCTTATTAAGTTTAGCTTAACACATTTAAAACTAGATAAATATTATTATATAAATTGTATTTACCACTAATTTGTAATTTGTCTGAATCGAAAAGTGTATGATTTGTAAGGTATAAACATGCGATTCAACTTCATACGTTATTTCGAAACATTTTAAGTACCTTCACACAAACACATACAAATATGGCATCCGCCAATTCAACTTCGTGACTAACCTTGACATTGTTGACCCGTGAGACTGTGTCAAGTTGGAGAACATGTTTTAATACGCTTGCAACCTTTGTAGCTTTTTTTTACGTTCTGAATCATATTTATTCATGAAGTAACTATTGTCGAAACAATTTATCTCTGATGTTTTTGTCGGCTTCACGTACAATGCAAGGTTAAGTTGGGCGAAGATGTTTACATTTTTAATAAACATATATAAATGATATAGTAAAATTATAACGTGAAGAATTTCCCCGTTTCAAATAAGTTGCTTTCACAGGGGAAATCACGCCGTACTGTTTATTCTTCTTCATCAAAACATCGTCCTTAAAAATGTACTAGATGGAGTCCGTTCAGAGATGAAATATCAATACTTGCATCTTGCATGATTGGTTTTCATCAAAGAAAATATATACAATTTATTTGTATAGGTTCAAAGATGTATTTAATATTCAAAAGTAAACATTTACTATAAATTAATTATTAACTTTGAATTACTATTTAACTTATTCAAAACTTAGGACGAAACTAGCATCTCTTAATAAGTATTCAATCTTGGATATAAATTATATTTCACAACTTCAAACGTACCTTAAAATGAGACCCGATTTATTTTTCATTATTTTTTGCACGCATTTTATCCCTTAGCTTCAATACGAGACGAACGA
This sequence comes from Plectrocnemia conspersa, assembly GCF_051122295.1. NCBI lineage: Eukaryota > Metazoa > Arthropoda > Insecta > Trichoptera > Polycentropodidae > Plectrocnemia > Plectrocnemia conspersa. The sequence continues at coordinate 23,252,297 of NW_028277177.1, read as the reverse complement.
AAATTACAGTTGTAATATTTCTTTGCCTTGTCAAATCTTTTAAGGATTTCACTTATTGTATTTTCAGCAAAATGTGTCCGTCTGAAAAATTCACATGGCTGTGTATTCATGCGACTTTATCGGTTTAATATCATCGTATATATCATAACGAGAACATATTTTTAATACGAGAAAAAACGTAAGCAAAAAATAAATGTAAATAACGTAATATATTCTAATCGTTTTTTAAAGTGTAATATTTATTTAAAAACCTGTAAGTATTACACATCTGTAATAAATTTGCTGATGTGTCAAATTATTTTTCTTGAAATATCGCAATTGCAGTAGTCATTAATTAAAAAAAGTTTAATTCAGGATACGTTCTATAATATATTTTGTAGGATTGTCTAAGTTTACGACGTAACATTTTTTATTAATATTAAATACAGATGTTATAAATATATTTCTATACTTTGACATGTTTGATTTAAGTCGTTATGGTATATATTATTTTTAAGAAAAATGTGATTTGGAGATGAGTGATAAATGGCGGCAAGAATAAGATAAACGGGCTTTAAAGTCCGGTCCATTTCATTGCTGAATAAATTCTTTGCGAATTGACACGAACATGAAAGCTGTTTTCAAAACGGTCAAACATAATCAGGTCAAATATTTATTTTATAAAATTGTATTTTTTAAATATATTTAATGTATGTTGAAATAAAGAAAGACTACATTTAAATGCGGCAAAGCATATAAATAAAATTCCATTTTTTTTATTAAAAGCCTTTCACGAGTTAAAAAAATAGGGAGGAATATATAAATAGTTTATTGATGCATTTTATGACATTAATATTTTAACTGGCGTATAAATTAATACCTAATCTCGAAATCGGTTGTAATTGAATGTTCCTTCACGCGATGGCTTTGTTTAAGTAAACGTTAAAGTTGCATCCATTTCCAATGAGTCGTAGAGGTAGGTCAGAGAGGACATCACGAACCGAATTGTCTGCGTCAATATCAGAGAGCTAGAATTGTTCGTTGGTGTTAAAGTATTAACTTGATAGTGCAGCTCAAAGGTCTCACTCTGACTTGTGTGGTCGAAGAATATCAGTGGTCCATATAAACAGAATTGTGATCCATTTATACTATAAGATCAGGTCAGCTGACTATCGAGGTCGGTCAACAAGAAGATTATTTTTTCGTTGACCGACCGAATATGCCCGGATTCAAAATCGGCTATAGAATTAGTTCCATGATTTGTTAATCAAGTGGACCTGAGTTAGCGAGCAACATTATGAGTGATTTTTTCTCTAAATCTTAATCTTTCGTAATGATTTGATTTCATAAGCAGTAAGATATACGTTCAAAATTTTATAATGTTCTCACAATTTCTGCTCTCCTTTAAAGTAAACGATTTAAGAATAATCTGTGACTAATTAAAAATAAAATTGCAATACTATTTTTGCGTGAAAATCTCGGTTTAGATTAGTTTTAACTAATTATGCCCAGCAAGACATATTTTTTAATTTTACTGTTTCTACGAGTCTCTATTATCTCTTTAGCACACGATTTATCAGTTGCGCGCGTAAACGAATAGTCAATTTAATATAGAATAATATATTTTTCGCTAGTTTTATATTATGATATTTAGTTACTGCGTTTAACCATCGTTCAACCCTACAGTTAAAATAACATTTTTTATTTACTCTATAAATATCTCATATTGACATTAGTTTTCTATAAGAAGGTTTTTAAAGTACATGGCTTAGGTTTTACAAAAATATTGTTGCTATAGCAATCAATATTTGCATTATTCTAATGATCGTGTAAAAAAATTGGTTTTCTAACATGTCCGTGGGCTGGCCGAATCTGCTCGTGTCTCAGAATGTCTGCCGGTGCTGGTCCTCATTGGAAACCAGCCTTTTGTATTCAGAGCTACATAGCTTGCTGACCAATTACAATCATGCAGCGATCATCCAGCCAATCGTTGCATTTGCTTCTTAGAATAACGATATACGTATACGCCTTTAGAAAGTGACATTTACTCGATGGACATCTCCGAGGTCGAATTGTGCAATGTGAATGTTGTGGCCTTACGGTGATATATTGTTTTTCCGTTTCGTAACAAATACACATTCATTCAATATACCGGAGAATCCTTGCGTGCTTTATGGGAAACCCTTTTAATAATAGGATCCCCCAAAAATATAATTTTCAAGCCAAAATTCGGCAAAATATGTTGTAAAGTATAAATAGTATAATTAATATGAATAGCAAACAATTAGAACTGAAAATATTTGTGTAACTTAATAGACTTGAATTTGTGAATATAAATAAACGTGTACGAATTTAAGCGGTTACAAGAGCTGTTAGGAAATATTATTAAAATAATCCCTCAAATTTTATTTTTGCCTATAGCGACCGTGTCTCGAGGCAGTTCATCTTGCTGCTATGATCGTGTTCGTTTCTTCGCGTCTATCGGTGGGGGCGCGTCTGCCAGGTGGGGTGAATCTGCTGGTTTCTTTGAATATTTGTTGGGGTCTGCGAGTGACTGTGACTACCTTCTTCTCAAGGACAAGCCTTAAATACTAAGAGCTAAGACCGTCTAGCCAATAGATGTACTCGTTCCTTAGAACAGCGAAATATGTATATGCCTTTAGAAAGTGATATTTGCTTGATGGGCATTGTCCAAGGCTGTATACTGCAGCAGAAATCTTGTAGATCTGGTAATTTATTGTTTCACGTGACCATTTCGATACAAGGAAATATTCTTTCAACGATGGAGAATATTTGCAGTAATAACACGTGTTATTTATGTGATTCTTTCTGGTCGTAACGAGGGCTTTTGGGTGGTCCCGTTCTTTACGCTATTGTTTTGTTTCTTTCTTGATAGGTGATCATTTTGGTCGCAATGCAAGTTTTAAGAATAAGACCCCACAGTACAAATTACTGGTTTATAACCTAAAATTTTCATATTAAAGTTATGATCACTTCTGACTTATTCTTTGAGAATTACTATTCTGCGTTGAGAAATTGGTTCAGAGTCGTCATTTTGGTGACGAAGAACATTTATAGCATACCAACGGCATGCATGTGTTTTTTAATGTTAACGATATTGATTTTCTCTTCAATTTTTATTATTTTTATAGTTTGTGGCTCATATGCGTGGGCAAGGGGTGCAGAGAGCGACCACTCACAGCCAACGCAAGTAACGGAATGTTTCGATGTCTTATTTTAAAGCTTAAAAAATATTAGATTAGACTAGAGCAGAGATACAATTTCAAACCTGATATGATCGGCCGGTACGCGAAGAATTTTTCCTCCGGCCGATATTCCTATATTAAAAGCGAGCCGGCGCATAAAACGCTATATGCAGTCCCTGATCACAGAATGAGAATTACGACTCCGCTTATCTAACAACCTTATTATGACGGACACTTTGATAAATCTATTACCAATATAAGTAAATTTATACAAAAATCAGAAGCGGCTGTTTTGTGTTAAGCATCATTTGAGTACCACTACATATGCAAATCAACCATAAGGTGCCACTTGTGCAACAACGATTAAGCCTATGGCTATGAAGAGTGAACGTGAATTTTTTATAGTAGAGGCATTTATTTTATATAAATTTTACAGGCTCTCAAATAAAACACTAACATATATTTTTTTAAATAACCCATTTATATTTCATAATATATCATTTATATAGAATCTATAATATGCGTTTACTATCTTTATTATAAATAAATAAAATCACTATATAGATACACATTATTATTTACGAAGGCATTTACAGTACGATTTAAAAAAAAATATTTTGTACTGAAATGTAAGCTCAAAATTCTGGGCAGCGTTGATGTTTCAACATATATTTAAACATGGCATTATTTTATTAATATATATTTTTATAAATTAAAAAAAAAACTAATTAATATCAAAAATAAAAAAAAATTTGTTCGCATCGAAAAGACAAATATTTTACAGATATGGAATAAATTCGACACTACCTTAATAACTAATGGACTAACATATGTTGTGTGTTTATATATTAGCTGCTTATATTTGATAAATTAATTACTTTAAAATATTGTTTATTCCATACACATAATTGTAAAAAAACTTCTGAATATTGTACATATGTTTTCCATTTCTGAGTTACGAAAGGTCCTCCAAGACTTTACAGTTAGTTTGAAACATATCGATTCACAAGTTAACACCGACGTTTATTGTTTTTTTGCCACCGTAAACATTTCCCAAAAGTGTACCCTGAACTTTTGTCTCGAACACAAAAAATATAAAGAACGGAATGGCAGTAAACTTTCGAGTCGATTATCTCCAATCTGAATGTTTATTTACTAGTTGTCTGGCGATAAGCAGACAATCGAAACGAATTGGGCAAACACTAGGCAGGTAGCACACACTTACTAAAATACGTGGTACAGAGATATCGTTCCGTCTTTCGCAAACACGTTTGTTTATTATTCGCTATTGGAGTACGGCGAGAGCCAATATCACGGGTATGAACTATGTCGTGTGTGTGCGTTCGTATAGTTCCAGGACTACCAACCATACACAACCTTTGCCTACAGAACCTCAGGTTTGTAAACTCCGCAAAACACGTAGTATTGTACATTTACAACAAAAGCTTTTAAGCTTTCCGACCGACTGAATTCATTATCAACAAGTTTGCAACTGTTCAGGTGCTCGTTCTCGGTTTATATTTTTTAATAAACGAAGCTTTCACGGCATTGATTAAATATCGAAACAATGTTGGACACAGTTACAAATTTTTACGATTGTGAGAACTATAGGTTAATTTTCCTGCACTTTAAAATTTTAATCTGTATATTTCTGTTGAATAAACAGTATGGTTAATGGAGAGAATAGTAACGAAAGTCGGTGGTAGTATTGATTTCCACATGAATGCATCTACTTTTTGAGTAATTTAATTATATATGATTTCTTACAAAACTTTTTTATACCTCGGTACTTTGAAAGGTAACTAAATATAAACATCAAACATTATGTTTTGCAGATTATTCATTTAAAATGCTCGTCTTTTTTATCTGTTCTATTCCTGTTAAATTTTCTGTACCATCTTGTCTTGATTGTTAATTCTGTAGGCTTTTAAATAATTGTTTCGTGGAAATATTCTGCTTGTTTTTATGTTGTCAGATTATTTAAAGTATTGAAAGTATCCGCTTAACAGCAGAGTTAAATAATTGCTGAAAATTCTGAACCAAGAGCAAAATAATTTTTTATTGCATTTTAATATTTTTTTTATGCATTTCGACAATATTTAAAAATAGTACAATTTATTTTTATTTGTAATGAAGTGCGCTTGTAATATTTATAAATTAATAACTTATTTTACATATGTTTTAAAATAATATAAAATAAAAATCTCATATACTAACATTTTCTTAAATTCTTTTTTAGATATATTATATTTACTAAATTTAATCATACGTTGTATATTGTTAAATATTTATTGATAAAATTCTCGAGTTCATTATTTTAAAGTAATTTTAATTTCTCTCATGAGTTTCTGAAAATAATCTGGTATGCTATAAAATGCTGTGAGATCGTTAACAGATGTTTCATAACTAATAAAGATAAAATTCTCTAAGAACAATTATCTGGAGAATATTCTATGAATATTATCGACTCACATTACTACGTATGTTATGCCTGGAATTTGATGGGTCTGATATAAAAACTGGTTTTTCAGGTTATGAGCTATTGCTAAAACCCGATGGAAGCACATTAAATCTGCACTAATGTGTGTAATCTTTGAGTGGAACGTGTCTGACTTTGAAAAGTCATTGAAACGCGCATAGGATCTTTTATTATACATCACATCATAACCATAGAATCACAAAACCAATCTTATAAATATTAAGATTGTTAAATTACATAAGAGTCATAAGACTATTATTCTGTGTCCATTTTCTTAGCAAATTCTTTAACCTGGTTATAGCTAGTCTTTCTTTCTTGTAAGATAGTTAAAGGATCGCAGTGTATAATCAAAAGTATATTTATAAATTTTATTATCATTAATAATTTATATTTTTGATTAATGTATTTTAAAGCGCACGATTCTACGTTTTTACGTAAACTTTCATTTATATACAATGATTATAAAAATATAATATTAAAATAATTTTACTTATAAAGTTTTCATAATATGATATACCTGAGACAACATGTTGAAAATGAGACGTCTTAAATTTCAACATCTTAGTTTCGACTTTACAAGTTTATAATACTGTCCAGCAACTTGCGCTTAAAGAACTTCCAATAAAGTTTTACTCGATTAGCTTTTAGCTGAATTCTTGCAGAGCGTTGCACTTTTAAGGATATTTTTTACTTAAAATTCAAGTTAAATGTTTAATTAATATTTTCACTGTTACATAACAATATAATGATTTTAAAACCGAATTAAAACAGATAGCATCGAAAATTATTTTGTAATATTTTTAATTTAAACTATATTTTCAGTTAGTTATGTTTTTTATAAATTAATCCATACACGCTCGGGTATATATTTGTATAAATTAATCTGTTCACGCTTAGGTGATTTCATCTTCTCGCATCCGTTAAAAAAACCTAAAGAGTGACATCATTCGTTCAGTAGCGCAATCGTAATGTTACTAGACACATTTTTATTTTAACTGAAATAAATATTAGAAGTGTAATAAATAAAATTATCCCTTGCTTATTTATTTGTTTTGTATATAAAGTGAACTTTTAGATTGAACAAATACGACGAATATTTATGCCACAAACCAAGGTTTAAATTTAAGTGTTCCATAAAAATGTAGTAATAAGAGCATTTAGAAAGCACTCAGTCTACTTTGAATTCAACCCAAAAGGATGTATACAATTCAAGTGCCAAATTCTTGAGGTCTTTGCACTTACACCTATGTAAAATGGACAAATACAAATATAAGAAAATAACATGGCATATAAAGGCCATGAAATATGCACCTGGACACCCACTTGCTTTATAAGATGCTCTTCAGTTTCCTGAAGATTGTTTTCTAATCCCCGGGACTATACTTAAAAAAATCGTAGCAAGCTTGAAGAAGATTTAAAGCAAAAAAATGCTTTCAGCTTTATGAAATTGAAAAAATTGTATATAGAAGAATTTAAAACTGTATAAGAAAATGATAATGCAGAAATAAAAAATATTGTGGCAATAGCTACAACCTGAATTTACAAGTGTAAGAAAAATAAGTAAGTGAAGGTTAACTATCAACTATAAAATTTTACTATCACCAAAAGTACAATGCTTTCATCGTCGATTACTTAAGAAGCGTATTTTAAAATCAATAAAGGCAATTAACACTAAAGACAATATTTAATATTGAAAGGCAGAAAAAGGATTCAATACGATTAAAAAATTACATAGACGCATGTTGACGTTTTATGTTGAAAAATAATTTGTAATTAGAAAAATAAATCTATGCTACTATTTCATAACCTAAAATACTTCAACTCAAAATTCATAATTTATTTTATATTGTGTGTGTATATATTATTGATATATAATGATAGCCTTGTATTTGCTTCGCTTCTAAATCTAAAAAGAACAGAATTATATTATAACAAAATCGCACGAGTTCTTAGAAAAAGTATTAAAAAGCTACTTGATGCGAAATGTATTATATTTAAATACATGGTTCATTATCGACTATGTTGTATTTTCAACGGGTATGATTCTAGTTATAAATAAATATTATCCCATCAACCACTTCAAAGAACCATCACTTTATGTTCGTGTCGGATGACAATCGTCGCAGAATGTGGGAAGTGTTGAAAACCAAGCTATACTTGCGTCAATCAACGTCTAAAATTACTCTACAAGAGAGTTGAAGAAAAAAACTAATATTATTTTTAAACTGGGAGTTTTTAAGTGAAAGCTAACAAGTTTTCTTAACGACACCAATTAGTATGAATAATAACAAAATATTGTCAAATGATTGACTTAAAACAATAAATAGGTTTAAGATATACTTTAATTCTTATTTGAAATAAATTCTTGGAAATCTAGTAGTTTTGTTTGTTTACTTTACCGCGGCATTTCTGTAAATAAGCTCGTTGCAAGATTCTTGTAGATGGATGAAGATGAGTTTGAATGTAAACACATTCGATGCACTGGTTTTATGTAAATATTTACGTATGCATTTTTACAAAAATAAATATCTGCTTCGCCAAAACACACTCTGTGATAATATGCGAAATACGAGTATTTAAATTATTCAACGCGAAATAGCTCGAAATATGGGAATGTTTGATAAATCGCAAATAATTAAAATACCTGAAACTGTATACATTCCACTAATTAAACAAACTTTTAATTATGAATCTCAGTTTTGAAAATCTGACTACGAAACTATGTGTTTAATAAATATGCAATACTGGGTTGATGTAAAAATTAATCTGTCTGCTGTTATGATAGTATTAAATCAACATGAAGTAATATTTTAACTATTCTTTTTTTATTAGGAAAATATCAAAATTATCTGAAATAATTTAATATTTAATTTACAATTAATTAACTTTTTCTATATCTAACAGTAAAAGGCTTATTCACTTTTTTATATGAAATAGGTATACATATTATTCATCAAACTATTTAGTTGTTTCGGGATTCTAACCATGAGTGGCGTAACTTCGCAGCCAGTAAGACGCAAGTGGAAACTAGTGAGAATTTTATTAGATTATATTACATATTTCGACAGACTATGATGATAGAGATGTTTTCTTGAAGCAGTAGTGGAGATGCTGGCGGAGGGATGATGTCGGTGGAAGATCCTCAGAGGTCTTGTAGGGGCGTGGCAGCTATGGTACGCGTATGGTAGAGTCAATTCCTCTCTGGTGCGAGCATCCATGACATTATGTTGTCCGCAAGCGGACGAGCGTCTGCTAGTCTATTCGAGTGTCTGCCAGGTGATTGCTTGTGACTGCAAAGTTTGCTCACCAATCAGTGGTGCAGCAATCATTTAGCCAATCGCTGTACTTGCTGCTTAAAAAACGAAATAAGTATACGCCTTGTGAAAACGAAGAAAGTGACATTTGCTTTATTGATATCTCTGAGGTCGAAAAATTGTATAATAGGATGTTGTAGCCTTACAGTGCTATTTGTCTTCTGAAGATATATTGTTTCATCTGACAGTTTCATAACAAAGAAATATTCATTCAATGCATCGGAGAATCCTAGCGTTTTATTTATAAAGAAACGCTTTATTTATAGTCGTAACGAGAGCCTTTGTGTGATCGCACTATTGTTAAAAAATCACTTTTGCACACAGTAATTACGCGAGCTTCAAGAATTAGGTCCTTTACGAACGAGAGTATGTGTGGCTCTTACATTGATGCATTGTCAAGTGATTTTTGCGGAAGGCAAACTGTTTGACGTTTGTAGGGTAATGCTTTTAAAATCGTATCCGTGTCGTGTAAGCAGTTAAAAAGTTTATTTCGAATCTATTCAAGCGGAACAATTCCAATGCACGTGTTTAGCGTTAAGCTCTCTGGTTAAAATTAACAAATTTTCTAAGACCAAAAACTGCATCGAGATCGCGACTGGTCAATTTACACCTTGGAAAACTAAACCCTGCTACAATAATTATTATTTTATCTTTAATTTGCATCCTTTCGGTTTCTAGATTATTTGTGTAAGTGTTTACGCGCGCGTTTTTTATTGATTTATTTATAAATATTGTGACTCCTAGACGGTCCCTCTCCTCCAGAGACAATTAAAGTTGGGGATATACATGTTACCATGTGGAATAAAATTGCTTTTATTTTGTTTTTGTTCAGTGATTTATGTACATATGTTTGCATACTATTTTATAAGGCTATGCTTAATTTTATTATTATTGCCTAGTTAAAATACCCTATATTCTTTTTTTATTCAGAAATTAGCGGAGAAGTAAACTAAAGAATAATCGTTAATTCATATACTTCACACTGATAATTGGTTGATTCCCATGTTCAACGTACTCTATGGTGTTTTAACTGGGTCAGCATCACTTAGGATCTTGAACCTGTCAACGCCAGATTTTATGAAATATCCCTAGATCGTAATTTTGCGAAATATTTTTGGTTGTCACGGTCGCATTTTTTCTTTAAAATGTTCATTAAGTAAAGTTATTAGTGCACTTTATGCATATGTAGTGTTTCTACTATTTTTATTATAATATTTGTAGGATTAATGATTGAAACTATTGTTTTTAAATATCATAAAAAAAAAAATTTTATAACGAGCGGAAAAGACATTCTTCCATAAAAAAATCGCACTACTAAATTATGGGTTATGACCAAGAAAACTTCAGGAAATAGTGTAATAAATGTGTATGTTTAGTAAAAATAAATAAAACAGACTAATTTAAACCAAAATTCTCACGCAAAGTGGAAATTAAATTCTCAAGTCACAGATTATTTTATCGAAAAAATTAGGAAGTAAACTCTTTCCCTTATAAAAGATATAAAATCATTGGAATACTATAAAGTTGATAATCTAACCTTGATTGCGAATGAAAATCGTAAGAAAAATAACGATATTGCGCAATAATATTGCTGAAAGTTCACTTTATATGTATTTAAAATTTCTGTACATTTCCCTATTTCACTCAATCTGAGTCTTGTGTATCTAGCTACAGGCTACATTACTAATATTTTATTCGGATTTACACGTATATCCACAGCTGGCCGGTTGACGAGTGAAAAATCTGTTTTGTCGACCGACCTCAAAAGTCAGCTAATCTGTTCTTATCCAAATAGACCACAATTCTGCTCACGTGGGTTGCTGACAGTAACTTCAGAGCAGGTAGATGTCATAATACATATAAGAGTCGTTTTATGGGTGATTGTGTACTAAAAATCGTAATTTGTATATAGCATAATTTCGTAAATTATATTGCTCAATCTTGTCCTTTTTGCACGTTTTTGTTTCCTAAGCAGGTGATTATTCTAAATTGTAAAATGAGTTCTTCTGAAAATTGAAGTTAGGTGTATTTAATTAATATAAAGCGAAAAAGTAATATATTAACGACATACCTTAGGTGAAATTACGGTATCTCTGAGATCTAATTTGGGTTATTTATTGTTTTTTTAAATATATAATATAAACGATATTACATAATAAAAAATAGTATGAATAATCCATATGCAAATAATATATTAATTTATTATATAAGTGAAAGTGTATATTAGTTTTGAAAGGTCTGAATTATGTTTTAGACATAAAATCTCTGTAAATATGTTATATGTATAATACAGAATATTTTCGAAAAAAAAATATTATTTAGTAGAATAATATATACATATGTATATATGATTGTAAAATGCAAAAGTAAATAAACTTACATGATATTTTTATTTAATCACATTTAAATATTATCTAAGCTTATATTTCAACAAAGGAGAAAAAAAATATTGAGATATATGTATATACAATAACGATAAAACGTGTAAATCTATTAAAATACTAAGATTTACAATACAGAAAATGAACATAACTCTACCTGTCTTTATTATTCGATATTAAATTATTAAAAATGACAACTCGAATAGTATTTGTACACACATACAAGCATAAATAGAAATATGTTAAAATATATGATAAACTATTAGAAAAAATATTTAAAACATATATAATTGCAGATCTACCTTTGTGAATTAAGAAAAAATACTTATTTAAATTATATTTAATTTGTATGAATCCATAAAACGATTGTACGAATTTGTTTGAGACTAAAACAAATAAACCTATGACTTATTCTAATTAATTTACCAATATAAATAATTTATTATGTAAAACTAACAACAGTAAAATCTCAACAGAAAAATGTATCATAATATATTATAAATACACTGATAATATATTACATATGTACATTTTACAAGCATTTGGAAATGTGCCTAAAATATAAATATAGCTCCTATAAATTTCGTGTGCATTTTTCACCAAAAACTTAAATATAGACATATTAAGAATAACCGACTATTTTCTTCATATTTTATTTATAAATACATCTAAGCATATTTGTGTTTTATTAATTCGTATGTCAGAATGGAATTTCATTCTATCGGTTGTCTTTTATAGGTGGCGATTATTGTAGCGCGAATTGGCAATTCTGAGCTTTATTATGATTGGCCTCAGAGAAAAACGAGTTTTTCCCAGCCAGTGTTGAATTATTGTTTGCATATTGATAATAATGATCATTGACTTTTTTTATTATATAAAAGTGATATTGATTACCGCAATTTCGAAGTGTATTGTTAAGTCTAAACCATTAACTGTTTTATGTAAGATTAAATATTTAAAATCTAGTCTAATTATATAATATATAGTTTTTACAAAATATTTTAATTTAATTAGATGATAAAATGTTTTGGTTTAAATCAATATATATTTTTTACTCCATTGCATCTGAAGATTTAACACACTTTGATGTAATCAAATGAAAAATAATCTTCTTTTCTCCCTTATTTTTTATTGACTCTGCTAGCATAGGAAAACTCTACCCTGCGAGAAAGTCGCTCGTTTAATTATTTTTGATTGGTACTCGTAAGCGATCATAATTTTGCGGAATTGGTGTTCCGCCCGATTGTTATTGCCACCATTAAAGTAGACTCTAATGGGTTCAAATTTTTCCCGTTTTGACTTATGATGGGTGTTTATTTTTATGGAAATAAGCAATGGGGTTATTGTAGATCCCTCTTGTAGATTTTTCATTAGCATTTTATCTACGTTTCTTTAACTTCTTACACATTGTTCTGCTGTTTTAACATGTCTTTATGAAATTTTGTATGGATTATTCCCAATGTTCTCAAATTTTGATCCAGATACGAGACCGTTAACAATCCCGATCAATTAACACACAATAGGAAAATCTCAAAACCGTTACGATCATATCTCGCCGTCTTCGGCGAAGTGTGGCGGCGACGTGTAAAGATTGGAAAGCACTGGATCACAAAACTAATTTCATCACAAATGGGTCAACAACAAAAGGTAGGGCAGGAATGCTCCCTCACGCAAGGCGAATTACAATTTTCCAAGCGATAAACTTTTGTGAGAGTCCAGTAAGGCAGACAACGTTATCACTCCTTCGACCCATTTTCTCGAACCGATTTTTTTGAGAGTAGGGACTAAATGTAATTTTGTAATATTTTAGGTAGATAGATATATGTATATACAAGCAGTTTATTTTTTAATTAGCATCTATATTGAAAAAAGCATTGGCATTTTATACAAAAGCAACAAAATATTCATTTTTTTGTATCTGCAAATTGACATAAGTTAGAACAAGTTTTTTTTTTGCTAATACTAATTTCATAATTTTTACCATATAATAATTGCTTTTAAATTTTAAAAACATTATTTTTTGTATATAAGATTTACATATCATGTAGAAATGTAAATCTCATATACGAAATAAACGATATATATATATATAAAAAAAATGTAAAAACTTCTTGGTTATAATTAGGTACATATCTATTGTTTTTTTACTTAAAAAATAACATATGCAACTATATTATTACCTATATATTTTGATCAGATTATATATGATTTCATATTTATACTATATTTTAGATTTAGAAACATAGTAACGCCCGATTTCTTTCATTGTTACTGGCTTTTTCCTTTTGATTTATGACGGTCTAAAGTTATAGCTCTCAAAAATATTGTTTGCAAGTGATTGTATTAGATGTATCTAAGATTTGTCTATGAACAAAAATACATTTTTTTACAATGGAAACAATGAAAGGAAGTGCCACTAATATTTATCTAAGTGAAAAAGTAGTTATTTAAATAAAACAACAATATTATCATACCACAAGATAGTATAGCAATAATGCTACTAGAAAAAACTAATAACAAATATTATTGTAATAATAGATTCGGCAAATTAAATATTATATGTTTCTCTTAAATCGATTTTTAATAAAATATTTTTGATAAGACATCGATTCAAGGTGGTAATGTATAGTAACATATTATGACTTTTTAAATAACACCTTTTTCGGGTTTTGATGCGTGTGTTTTTGCATCGAAATATACGCTAGAAAAGCTGGCAACAATTTATTTTATTAATAAATATAAATTACAACATATAAAGAGAAATGTACATGCCGCTTTCAGGCGGTGGAGTTGAAATGGCAGATGTTGGAAGTTGGAGAGTCTTGGCTGGCGTATCAAGTTGTATTATTGCCGCTTGTGATTTCAGTTCAGAATATTCGTGTATTTGCTTTCTATTGTATTCATATGTAAGTTGTATTTATATGTCAAATACATATATTTGGATCATTATCCTTCTTTGTGCAAACCAATATACAATATCAGTGCCTATGCTTCCATCAGATATATAGAAACCCTTCATTTTATTAAAATAATTTTTTTTTCGAATACCAAATAAAACACAAATAATATATCTTTTTAAATAATGTTTTTACAAGTATTACAAATGCGAAATTATCCTCTTTTTATATCTTAATACAGAAGTATCGATACGACGTATCCTGCTGTCATTTTGTCCTAATTTCCTTAATCTCATGCTGCGAATTCATTAAGGCCCCCGTCCGTCTTGCTTAATTCGCCAGCAGTCAGGAGTCTCTCAAAGAACATAAACACCCCGGGAGCACTGCCAATTCGCTTAATTAACGCTTTCACAGTCAAGATCTCAACTGTATCTGGTTGCATCAGTCATAATGCAATTCTCTCGGAAAAACGATTCATAGCCGTGGAGAAAATGAAAAATATAACCTTAATTCAGGCGAGTTAAGCTAAGTCGCGTGTGTCGAAACAAAGCTTTCAAATAATTCATTAGATTTTTTTAAAATTCTAGATTCGCTATTTTCACCTTATAATTTGCCTATTTTAGTGAGATTTTAAAATGAAATGCTAGTTTAAGTAATTTCTTTAATTTTCTCCTAATAAAATAAAATAGCTTTTAACATATATAAAATCTCAGTCATACTATGAAATTAAAGTTTTAGTAGAATAAATATTTTTAATCCCATTTGACCATATCAAATATAATTAACCTATGCATTTTTTAATACTTACATATTAATGTATATATGCATTTGTATGTTTATAATTTTTTTTTAATGTACGATATAATCATGACGTGTTTCAACTAATTATAAATGCGTTGTACAGACTTTGTGTGTATTCCATTTCAACTGGGAATATTTAAAATACAATGTATGTTTGGCACATATGCAAGAGAGTTAAAAAGAAGTTAGGATTTGTAAACAAACTATTATACTAAATGGAACTATAAAAATAGCACTAAATCCACGCTACATTCTTCTCGTCAACCATACATTTTATTAACAGAACATATATTGTATATTTATGTTAAATATAATGTAGTGCTATGTTATATTAGTAAAATGTCTGTTAATATTAATTTTATTTTATTTTTTCAGGTAAGGATATGATCCATCTATCTTACTTATAAAATGGTGCTTAACAAAAGGTTAGTTACATTGTTTATATTTTTTAATATTTTATCACAAAATGTAAAAATATACAATGAAATTTTATTGCGTAAGCTACAAAATGCTGGTGTATAATCAATTGCATGTTTACTTTAATCAAACAAAATTGGAAGATTCACTAATAAATTATTAAAAAAAATATACAAAATTAATAGTTTTACCTTGAGTTTAAATAAGCTTGTATCTAACGTACTTTATTAAAAATTTGGAATCTAAGCACATTTATTAAGATAAATAAATTTAAGATTGTTTTTGTTATTGTCAACGATTATTAAGATTGGTGGATTGGCATAGTCTCCCAAATTATTTTTGTAATATTTTTTTGTGAATTGACAAATTTTTGATAAATTATAAAAAAAACATATTGTCTGTGACATGATTTTTGGATATTGATTTGCCGTTTTTACGATCCACACATGTATTTTAATACATGTGCAAATCCATAACAATCCTCTGTAAAACACAATACCAGCTACTTATTATAACTGAAATTTTCCTTCGAACCATGATGCCAAGCATATCATAAATTTATATTAAAAAATTGTGTGAATAATCAGTTGGTCATAAATTAGATTAAATACTGATGAATGCCAGAATATAATTATCAACAGACGCTAATGATGAAATTAAATGTAAATAAAAATAGCATATTTACGAATGACGAGGAACGCGTGAGCGGTCGGAATTTCACTTTTAATAACCCCCTGTCTTTTATTGAAATAGTGACAAAATCTTTTCATGTGAACATGGAAACGTATATACTGATTCTTAAAATGCCTGTGACAAAGTTAGCCATGGTTATTAGAATAATAATGTCGGACCTCGATTGTTCAAATGATCTAACTTGACTATTCTTTAATTATTTGAACGAATGCTTACAGTTATAATATAATCAATTATCGAGAAAATATTTTATTCCTCAGTAGTTCTTTAATGGTTAAACCTTGGCTTTCTTCACTTATTGTTATTATTTAATGACATAAAAACGACAGTTACAAAATTCAATTGATAATTTAAAATTGTTGAGATGCATTCAATTTATTGCGACTCTTTGTCTCTACATTGATTTAAATTCTCCATGGAGATGGGCTTCGTCAGTGTCAGCAAATGTTATGCTACATATTTTTTTTTATCTCATTTATCAGTGGGAACGTTTTGGCCAAATAAACTTTCAATAAAAATCTCGGAAGCACTTTAAAATTACCTGAAGGTAAACGTAAACGACGTCAGCGAAAAAATCTTTAAATATACTCATTTGTGTCCTCTATCATATTTAAGTTTGCAGCAGTATTAATGCCCATCCTAGGCTTTATTTTCGTAAAGGATATTTTTGTTAATGAATTAATTTTGTATAAATATTTTTTAATGTTTTATAACCAATTCTTTTTTATATCGCTGCATAAAAAGGGTCAGTCTGTGCAAAATATTTAAACATATGCATGCTTTTATGGAAGGTTTTAATAGACATCGGAAGAATTTGAATATCAAAAAATGGTTTACGATTTCAATTAATTAAACTCTTCTTGCTTCGGTAATATAAGCAAAACAATAATAATTGGATAAGATAAAACGGCTCCACTTGGGAATCAACACATTGAAAAAAAATATCGGGGCTTTCCACAAAGTTGCCACATAAAATTTGCCTGTCGGCGTACTTAAATATCATTCTATCAACAACTTAAAGAGGTGTTTTATCTTGATCTTGTTCAAAGTATAAAACATGTGAAGTAGCAACAGCTATTATTGCCAATTTACAAAGGGGTTTTAAAAACTTTACAGCCACTTAGGATCACCGTGAAGTACCTTACTAGAAAATAAGTTACACTAATGACAGACGAAGGTCCTTTAATTTTTTAAGAAATAGATAACAAAGAAACAGTATATTTAAAAACTGTGATTAAATGATGCATGAAAATTACAATCGATTTTTTGCCACCCTATGTGTAATCATATTTTGAAAATCACAAACAACTGTACACGTGTGTTTCCTGTGCTTGCAAAATCTGTTCGTGCACAGCTTCCGTTTCGTTTCAGTTCGTTGTGCATCACATTTCCCATAAAACGCCACAATTGCGCTACACACATGTTCGGCGCTTCTCAAACTTTACGATTGCCACGATTTATTCACGCATCTCTCCTCGCTATCAACGTTATTAATATGTGCGTTTATTGCTTTTTGTACATTATAATATTATCGCTCGCACGCACCACTCACGCGCGTAAATTAATTATTTACCTTGGCAAGTAGTTTACGCTTTGTACTCCACCTTATTTACTGATAGCAAACGAGGTCCTTGCGTGTCAGCCAAACGCAGATCTCCAGAGATCTTTAGTCGAAACGGGTAATTTTAGATGTTACGGTCTTGTTTAAAGCCTTAAATAGGTGAGGAAGGAGTGCCCCCGGGTGAATTTATTTATTATTAATTTACAAGCGTAACGTAATTTTATTCCGAGGCACGGAAGTATAGCATATACTCAGGTACGCGTGCATCTGAAAGGCTCCTGGGGGAAAACTAAAGATGTGTACGTAAAGTGGGTATCGGGAAACGAGACTAGGAAAAATGCTCTCATACGGCTCTTAGGCAAAACTAGCTTTCTTAGTCAATTTGCTACTAAATTAAATTATAATATCTACTTGATATATAAACAAACTGTTATATATCGACCTAGTCTAAACTAAAGTCTTCGTTTTAAAATCAAAATAAAACATAAAAGCCAAACGAGGACATCGATTATTTATAGTTTTAATGTCAACGCATTACTTATTATAGAAATAATAATATATCCACCACAAAATAATTGGTGAAACTTTCATATCTATATGCAAGATTGTTGCTTATTTTAAAAGTATTTAGGAATTTATTATAGAATTAACTTTTAACCGTGACAATTTAAAAAATATTATTATGAAATTGAAAGTAAATCTTGTTGATTTCGCAGTAAATCTTGTTGATTTAGTATTTCAGTATTTTCAGAGTGCAATACCGGTAGTTCAGTACATATTTTTTACATTTAAATAAATTATGATTAATTAAAAATTAGCTTGATAACTCAAAAAGGTGCACTTTGAATAAATATCTAAAACTATCAACGTATATCATGACCAAATAAACAAATCTGGAAAATCGACAACAAAATTAGGTAATGGAAATTAAATGATTGAAATTTATTGTATATATCTTTTCCGCAATTGAAATTTGGCGAGATACTCGAATTATGTACATGAATTAATTTTTTTGCAAATAGAAAAAAAAATTTCATATGAATAAAATTCTTGTCAAAAATAATTATATTTGCTTATATATACATACTTTTCGCGAATAATTTATATATTTATTAACATCATTACGAAAATGTGAAATTAATAAGAAAAAATATATTTAGATATTTAATTATTGTTATATTATTATTATTATTATTCAATCAACTAAACTTAAATTCAAACTTTTTACGCCTTAGAATTAGAGTTTCCAAATATAAGCTATTTTCAACTATTTAAATATAGAAAACTAAGCAATAAAGTATTCGAATTTTCGAGTATATTCGTAAAGTTATGAAAAATACTTACAAATTTCATTTATAAAAAAGCAATTAATAGTATTACGATTACATATTTCATTTTTAAATTAATGAAGCAGTCAGTGTTTTAAACTTTAAATCAGTACGACGTGTTTCTTTTTAATTATTTCTGTTGTCAAAACGACTACATTTCGATATGCTCAAAAAAAAATACAAAGATAAATTTAGACAGGCTTATTTGTATTGCTTGAAATATACTTAAGCTTAGACTCCGATGAGCAGTCACTCGTAGACTCCTACGGACATCACCCTTGAGACAGCTTCTCCACCACCGCTCGGAGAAAATATTTATCGTCTGTCGCAACATATGTAAATATAATCTGATAAAACTCTAACTAGATTCCACTTGAGACTTCTTGGCTGCGAAGTCACGCCCCTCTAGGGTTCTCAAACCCTAAATAATTATATAATAAAGGTTAAGTTACTACGGTAAATTTTGATTTAAAATTATTTAAGGCTTACACCCTAAGGGGCGTGACTTCGCAGCCAGAAAGTCACCGGTGGTGATAATTAGTTAAATTTACATATTTTGAGTTACTATGATGGGCGAGATTGTTTTCTCCGAGCGGTGGTGGAGAAGCTGTCGCAAGGATGATGTCAGAGGAAGATCCTCAGAGGCCTTGTAGGTGAGGCAGCGACAGTGTAGTGGAGGTTGGTCGCTCTGCTGCAGTCTAAACGTCTGCTATGTGTCTGCCCTTTTCTCATTGAAAACAATTAGAGGAATTAATGGTTGTAAGGCTCGCTGACAAATTACAATCATGCAGCGATCATCTAGTCAATTGTTGCACTTGCTTCCTAGAACAACGAAGTATGTAGGCGCCTCTATAAAGTAACATTTGCTTGATGGACATTTTTCCGAGGTCAAATTGTGCAACGGGAATATTGTAGTCTTACCGTGCTTTATGTTTTCCACAAAGAAATATTCTTTCAATGCATCGGAGAATAATTACGTGTTATTTATGTAAAATATTGTCTAATTCATTCATCGCGGTTATTAACGCGAATTTTAAATATAATATCCCACAAATCGATTTATAAAAAAAAAACAGTACGTTAAGTGTATTAGTTACAGGTAGAAAATCATATCGAAATTCTACTAGTGGAGTTTCACACGCCTTTTACCCATACCCTATTTTATTTTATTTATAAGTAAACAACATCATCTGTATGGATTGAATGTTTTATTTGTTTTAAACTATAACTACGCGATCTAACATAAATGGAAATAATATAATTTTATTTCTTCATATAGTTATAGATATACACTTACCAAATTATATTTGTAAAATTGATATCCATCTGAAAGATTGCAAAACGTTGGCGAATAATGCCCAGTACGTGCTGGCACCGCTAGATCTTCGTTTAATACATCAGTCATAAATTTGTATGTATACCATGACTATAAAAAACTAGCAATATAATTATTATCGGTGGCCACTAATTCAGTAATAATTTAATAATAATTCAATTTCAAATCCTTATATTATATACACATAAATCTTACCCAACACCGAGCTCTTCACAGTATTTTTCAAGGGAAATCACAGGCTAGCACTCTTGCCAGAGATGGACTTCGGATGGTGTATTTAAGTGTTAATGGTAAAGTCAATATGGACATGGGCCACCTAGGGGCCCCCACAACCAATTTACGAAACAACTTCGCCGGTAAACACACGACCATATACATAAACACTCGTACGGCGTACACAGTAAGTACCACAATGCAGTTTTTTCGTATACTAATCAAATATTTTGCACAACGATCTGACTCGACGGTTTCAAACTCACACACGGCGAAACAAAACAAACGCTTTTCCGGTTTTGTGAAATAGCCGAAATGGAAAACTTGCTGAAATAACAAATTTTGGTCAACAATGATGATCTAAATATACTTGCACGCACCGGACAATATGGATGATAATCAACATATTAGTCTTCATGAAGCCTAATTGATATCATTGAGGACAATTGAACTCGAGAGTGTGGCGTGTAATTTATCTTGACCCGTAGACTTTGGACCATAAGAATTATCATTATTGTACGAATGTGCTTGTGTTAAAATATAACACTTTCTCATCATCGCATTATTTATTAGCTTTTCATCCGAGTTGCATAACAGTTCACAGTATATTTCTCACAATTTCACAAACGACAAAAAAATACACAATGGACGATTTCAACATAATCATACATATACACTCAAAAGTGCTAATTATTATCGTCTTTCATTGTATTACGCATAAAGAAGTTAACTTTACACTGATAAGTGTTAGGGCTACGATTTAATTGTGCTGAACTTCAATTTCAATGCGGGTCTTATCGAAGCCAAACTACAAGAAGTATGACTTGTTCGTAATTTTCGATCGGGGTATTTGTTATTATATTAACCTGTATTATGTATGGTTATAAAACATCATATTATTGCATGTATACATATGTGTGTATATTACATTCTATATTTATATTACAAATTGACCGTTTCAAATACAAAATAATAGTTTATATATGTTTCACATAGTAACTCTTTCATCATCTGAATGTAATTTTAAACTAAAGTAGAGAGTCGTATAGTATACGCTGAATAGTTTTTTTTGACAATGAAACAGGTTAAGTCGTCTGTCTGCATAGATTTGTTCAACTAGAGTTGTAGAGGGTATGGATAGGGCCGCCGAGAGCATACCCAGGCTCTGTAAAAACCATGATTCCGGGCCTTAAATAGGTTTTATTGTTTACCAATCAACCCTAAACTTATTTGCTTCCCTATTGTAGCTAATAACAAAATTGTAAATATGAAAATAGTGATAAACCAGTAACTAGTAGAAAATCACATACATGTTTTGTATACACTCTAAATCTCTATATATTATATGTGTATTCAAATGGTCTGAGCAATGACTTTAATCTAACTGTTAAGCACCATTTTTTTATGTATAATAATACATAACCTTATCAATAATTTAAATGGATTAATAAGTACTCAACAAGAAATCGGTGTTTCTGATTCATTTAACAAACACTACACATTGCGTTTGCAAGCTAATCAAAAACAAACAGTAGATAAGGCGTCGCTAATGTCTCGCACACTTAAGTAATTGCACTCCGATACGAATAGGAGTGCAATAGTTTGATTGACGCTGCTAGAGCTATTACTACAATTGGTTCCACTCCATTAATTCAATGTACAACTAGTATCAGATAAGAAGTCCAACGAACGCTCTCGTGTGTGTCCAGCGGCTGCTGGTACCGTCGAATGAAAGCTTTGATGAAAGGATAACTAGGAGACTGTTGATACTCCTTCTATCTCCGAGTTCGATTGTGTGCCCTGTAGACGATACGGATAGAGTGAAGCATCAGTATACAGTAACTTCCTGTCGCTACCTACCCTCCATTCGTTTTCTCTCTCCCGCTGATGATGACGGCGCTTCCTCCCCAGTTTCCGACTCGGAGAGTGTCTCCCTGACACTTCTTAAACCAGCGATACACCAACGTTCGCCGATTAATCGCGATTTACTTTATGTTAGGATCGTGAGAGTATTTTAATAAATATATGTTTATCTTACTTGGTTTGGTTACTTACATACACAAAATCATAACAATAATAAATAGCATACATTGTAATCAATAAACTAACTATCTTGTCTGTATATAAAACATCGTTCATTGAATTTATGTATTGTATATTGCAACTATTATGATAAGCTGTTGTGCTTAGTATACATGTAAGTTATTATTATTTTGCGACAAACGATTTTAAATTTAAATCTATAGTGAATCTCTTGTTTTGTTATAAGTACAGTCAGACATCGCATCTCACATATTGCTCCATAGTTTGTCTGTATTTCAATATTACACTATGTTTTAAATATATGATAGCTATCCTTACCGATATTATTATGTTATTTTAATATAAGAAGGCTGATCAAAATAAATTCAAACTGAATTTTGGTCAATAGGAGAGTGCCAAAACAATTATCACTTCACAGAAGGCAAAAATTTACTTCAAAAGCAATAAAATCGTGTCGGCGCCGCAGCAGTGTGAACGCTCGGTAACGAGCGTTCCCACTGCGACGGCAACGTCCAAGTAAACACGACTAATTATTAGGTAATTATTATGAGTAGATATTTTTAATAATTTTTAAAGCTTAATTGCATAAAATATGATTTTATAAAATATGTTGCAACAGTGGCTAATTTTTATATTTATTTGTATCATAAGGTTCATTTGTACCTATTAATATTTATACAAGAAATTATAATAATTATGTTTAAAAATATATAAAATTCCGTTTTTGTCATTAGGCCCGGAATCATTGTTTTTCCAGGTCCCTGGTTCGCTCTCATCGGCCCTGAGGAGAGGAGAGTATGTAGATTAAAATATTTATATTGCTAACATTTTTATTTGCGTGTTCAATATACTTATACTTCACAATGACTTCTGATAGGAATTTATTTTGACTGTAAAATATGGTGAGAGACGTTTCGAAATCCTATGCACACTTTTTAATCACAATAAGCACTGCAACTGTTCTTTGGCAACATTTAAACCTCAACTATGATATGTAATACATACAAGATTAAGCCAACAATTTATTAGGTTTTCTGAATATTATGTTTATGAATTATAAATTATGATATATTAAGAGACATTGAATATACCACTAAATATTAATGGGTTTATTGTGTTAATAAGCAATTCGAGTTAATTGATATCAAGCGTAATGTTACGGAAAGATAATTTGATAAATTTGTGATAACAACGAATCTTACCTAAATAATAAATCAAGATTATTAGTTTACATGCATTATTAAACCATATAATAGTATAAATTAATGATCAAGTGTGATCTTATAGTATTTATTGTTAGAAAACCTCTGCTTTCGAAGTCGTTTGATGACATTATCTTATATCGACTAAGCAAATATAGTATTAGCCTCATCTGTAATGCAGGTATCGTTGACCAGCCTTGACCATTCGCTTATTTGTGCATATTATAATTTTAAACCGCCTGTCACGACGAACAGTGGAGAGCCAAAATGGCATTACGTAATTTGAACGAAATGCTGTGTTGTAGACGATTTTAGTATGAGAAAATAATTGCACACATACATACGATCTCAATAAATTGATTTTCGACATCGAAGTTTCCCCTTGTCGTAACGGATGTCTTTCACGGGTGCTAACCGCAACATCATCCGGATTATATTAATAATAAGCATGCCGAGCTCTTTGATGTTACAATTTACAATTTTCATGTGTTCGGAATGTAGATTGCGTGTGAAATTGGCAAAAACGTTACATATAAGAATCAGTAGCGCATATTTTAAAATTATGGTATTAAACTATTTATGTTAATAACCGAATGAACGGGAAAGCCTTCAAAAGTTTATTGACCGATTTTAAATATAGTGTACATATAAATAATATACTATTTTTTAAATTATTATGACTTATGCAGAAAAATATTTATAACTTTACGTATATTGCTTATAAAAAACTTATTTTTTAGCTAATATACACATGACAAATAATACTGAACGTTTCTTTAACATAGTATATAGTACGTTTTAAATTTTATTTCTATCTTTCGATACTATTAAATTTATTTGTATTTAAAACTGCTCGCTTTTTTCTGTTCTACATATATTAAAATTATTGACTAGAATTATTTGTACTTAATTTAAAATTTTCATATATATATTTTATTCATAGTTTTGTATTATATAATTGAAATATATTATCAATTATCGTTTATTAGAATCAATCATCTGTAACGTCTGGATATTTACGTATTGCTAAATAAGCATGTCACCTTGTAGAAATTTATGCATTGCTAATTAATCTTCGTGAGCGCGCAGCAGCTTTCGGCAAAACCAATTGAATTCACCGGTGCAAACTCTGATCCAGATACAGTAATACGTTTTTGGTATAAATTCTCGAACTTGCCTCAAGCGCTTAGACCAAAATAGATCAAATATCAATAATAGTGTTCGTCTCCGAAGTATTCTCAGATACTATCATGTAACACTGGAAGTTAAATAAACATATTATATATTACTTATAACACTGTATTCATAAATTTTTGTTATAAAAACTCATAATAATAATTTATTATATAATGATGCATTATTTTGGATAATATTAAACTTAGCTTCAAATTATATGTTAAAATTTGTTATAGTGTGAGAACAACAAATATTTTTATAGTAAATCAAGAACTTATTGTACGTTGTACTTTGTGTTGATAAATAAATTTATAAGCAACACAAAGTACAATAAGTTCTTGATTTACTGCAAAATTGTTGGTTGTTTTCACACTATAACAAATTTAAACATATAATGTGTAAAATTAGGTTTAATATTAGGAAAAATAATGCATCATGATATAATATTTTTTTACAATTCGTCATAATGGCATTTATACATAACATTTCATATACACATACACTCAAACAATGAAAATCTATCATTAGATTATAGATGAAATATTTGAGTATCCAAATATATTCGTAAAAATTTACCAATATCAACATATTTTATCAATTAAAGCAAAAAATATTTTTTGCCTGTAAAATATTATTTAAATTTTCGGGTTTTAATAACACTGAGGGGTATTCTTCACAGCCAGTAAGACGCAAGTGGAAACTAGTGAGAATTTTATTAGATTATGGGCGAGATGTTTTCTTGAAGCAATGGTGGAAAAGCTGGTGGAGGGATGATGTCAGTGGAAGATCCTCAGAGGTCTTGTAGGTGGCGTGAAAGCGACAGTAGATCCTTTGCTGTTGCGGTGCTCACATAGAGTGCTGTTCTTCTTAGGATGTGAGCGCTAATGACAGTATGTTGTCCGCGGGCGTGCTTGTGACTGACTTTTCCTCATTGGAGTCCAGGCTTAAGTATTCAGTGCTGCAAAGCTTGCTGATTAATCACAATCATGCAGTGATTATTCAGCCAATCGTTGCACTCGCTTTTTAGAGCAACAAAGAAAGTGACAGATTTGCTTGATGTATATCTCCGAGGTTGAATTGTGTAACAAGAATATCATGGCCTTACAATACTATTTGTCTTCCGGTGATATATTGTTTTTCGTGACCGTTTCGTAACAAAGAAATATTCATTCAATGCACTGGAAAATCCTTGCGAGATATTTATGGGGTTACCCTTTTGTTCTAGTCATAACGAGGGCTTTGTCTAATTTATCCTTACAGTTTAATAATTTCATTTAAATTCGTAGTCAATGTCAAAAAAGTTAATTTATATGCTTATCTACATTCCTTTCACGTTCTCCCCTATTTGTTGTAATGTTAAATAATATTATTTGAGTGCTTTCATACTTCCGACATTTTATAACTACATAGATTAGGTGGGTGTTTACCATAATCTAATTCCATCTTTAAACGAGATCTCCCTAACCGCGACAGACACCGTGTCATCATCTCTTCAATTATCTATAAAGAGACCAACCAAGCGATCAAAGCGGAACGGTCATATTAAACATTGGCCAAACTCTTATACGTTTGATTCATGCGAAATAACGAGCCGCTAGCATCTCAGGTATCGTCCGAGAGTTATTTGGAACACCTGACCGTAGGATTAGAGACCGAGCGAAATTCACATTTTGGTTTGCTATTTTGTTGCCAATGATTTTGTACGTGGGTGATCCGAATGTAATTATAATATACAATGTAACATAACTGCTAATTAAATGTATAAACCCCTAGACAATAAGTTAATTGATATATTTTTTGAGATATTTATGTACAAAAAAATTACATGTTTTTTTAATTCCGAACATCTTTGTTATATACCTAATTTAAAATATCAAGATTTTTTATTTATTTCATTATTCTCAAATGGGTACGATCAAAATAATTGTCATATATAATATCTAATGTCAATTGGTCAATTATGCTAGCCATGTTTTAGTGATGGGGCGTTTATAGTCAAGTTAATTATTAATTGAAATTACCAATTCAAACCCTAATAGGCATAAATCGATCTGTTGTCGTGAGTGGTCTAATATTAGTATTTATTTAAATACATACATTTGTATATATATATATATAATTTTGTTAATACAAATAATATCACTAATTGAATATGAAAAAATGATTAGATTGTTGTTGTCTAAAAATCTAGGTCTTCTTTGACGTATTTCAAGCCAAATTCGAAAATTCTTTTCAATAGTTTTTTTCACTGTGTCTAATTCACTTCTGGTGTTCAAAAAATTTTGTAAATCGTTTTTCTTCAGTAACTTTCTTGTACGACAATTAATTCTAACGCCCGTGTTATTCGTATTAATGCAGGACGCATTATTCATCCGCCTTTTTGACAGTCGGACATTTGACAGGCCATTTTTTTATTTCACAAAAAATTACAAATATAATACACATACTAAACAAGTCCACGCACGTCTTGTCCGTTTCCTATAGAATAAACGGAGAAGAGTTATTTCTGTTTTGTTACCATAATATGTGCATATGTAAGTTTATATAAATAGTATATTTAAAATTAATAAGTATATTGAAATATAATATAAAATAGGTATTGAAAAAAAATTGCTGCTTATATATGGAAATTATTTTCGAAATGGCCAAAATACCGCACGGTTGTAAATTACCATAATACTCATAGAATTTTTAGTTAGAATTAATTAGTACATGATTTTTAAAAATAATTTAATTTTATGCAATTTTTACGCTCGTAAATAGTACCGTGTCTAATTGGTCAATTATCGCATTTAATATGAAATTGTATCAAAGGTAATTCATTGTAAAATAATACCATTGGATGTTGGCCAAAGTTGTGTTTCTTCGCTATTTTCTCTAACTAGAGAAGATAAACTACTAGAAAATTTGTTTGGTGACGAAAGATTTATTGATCAACGCTATAAATAAAATATCACAATAAGGGCCTAATATATAATACATATTTTTACTACTGTCTATTATATTATAGTTTTCATAACTATTGAATATAAAAAAACAATAATATAACATATTTTTATTGTAATTTTGATTCAATATTATTACATTTTATTAAAAATACAACTATTAAAATTAATGTTAGTTTATTTATAAAAAGCTTGAAAATGTTTTTCGTAGTATATAGCTTTTAAAAATACTATACATAATTTAAAGAGACAGGTTTACTGTAAAAATAACGTGCTACGAGGATATTTTGATTGGTTGAATATATTTATACTTATTATTATAGATCTACTGCAATAACATGAAGTGAATCCAAGGTGTGCTACAATACTAAAGACATATTACTAGACACTATTCGAAACATTCAAATACAGAATATATTCGTTCGTTTTTAACTATTTGTTATTCGAATATATAATTCATATTTGTGGTTAAATATTCTAAAATTTGTAATGTATAAATCACTATAAACCGAACAACTCTATTTTTTTAACGTATTATAACACTATAAATAGTCATTTTTCTACGATGTATATGAATTATATATAGACCAATAGTGAAGTTTATTTTATTATATTACTATTATTTATTATAGATATGGATATAACAACCAACAATATAATGCAAAAAAAAAACACTTTATTATTGAAGAAATTCCAGATATTATTCATATTTTAGAGTTAATATTGAGCAGCTGTGGACATTTTCAATACATGGTATTGCTTTTTTTATCTCCTTTATTTAAATACAAATTATGTTTAGCAGATATATTTTAAATATAACTTCCTGATTATATTTAAAATTAGAGCACACACTATTTCTCAATTTTGTAATTAAAATAAATACTCCTGACTCTTATATTATTTTTTTTGTAAAATCATTGAAAAGCTAACATACCACCAATGTCTGACAATTAAAGAAATCTTTTTTTAATAAATATAAAGTATGTATATTATAAATTCGACAAACAAATAACTCTTGCAGCTTGAACTGGTTGTTATATTTATTAATAGCATAACTGGTGCAGGAAACGAACGTAGTCTAGACTTCTGTTAATGATAATATACTATTCAAATCTCTTAATCGGAAATTTTAACCCTGCACAAAAATAAATTGTTTAATAACCACCATAATGCCTTGAAAACTTTAATCCTTGATAAATTCTTAACACGTTAAGATTTGTAATATTCTAAGGTTAGGTATGGACTAATCAACACAAATGTCTTATTATCAACTGTCGTTATTTTTGGTTCTTATTAACAATTCTTGCAGTCGATATAAAATATTAGAGTACAGGCTCTCTTCTTATGTTCTAATAAGTTTCTATATTTATTATTTAAAATCAATTAGCCGTTAAGTCGTTCTTAACATTATTTAGGAGTTGTTTGTTTCTTATGCGACTGTATGACTCTTATTTGATATATTACAAATTGAAGTGAATATTAGGTTAAATTTCTTTCACAAGAGATGCTTCATTTTTAACTTCTTAATTTCGAATTTATCTTCTGCCCAGTGTATACATCACTAATATATATATATATATAAGATACATTAGCAATAAAAATATTTCTGTATCATATTTAAAACGCATTATTTTATAATACTTGTATTATAATTAATGTTCGTCATATGTTATAAAATTTTCTATTTGTCTCTCGGAAACGTTAACATGTAATACTAAGCTTAACTGATATCTTCATTATTCATATATGCTCCAACAAGATTATTTTACAGAAAAAAAAATTTAATTTCTCTACTCAATATTATGTTGCCAATATTTGATTTTATATAAAATAAATAATAAGTGATATTTATGATGATACAATATATTTCAAATAAAATATAATGTTATATTGTTTATATAACTAACATATAGAAATATTGTTTATATAACTATGATTCAGTAAATAAAGTTGATATTTTAAATTATTTTAATTAATATGTTTTTAATTTGGGAAAAATATAGACGACAAGAATATGTAACTACTAGTGTAAAAAATATTTAAGTATCATTACAGTAAAATTAAAACCATTAATATTATAGTGTAATCAAGAAAATCGCCAGTACTCACTAGACACCGAAAAGTGTCATAAACATTTGAACCTAATAATATGGTTATTTAGTATAATTTAAGGCTGTAAGTAACTTGAATTTATTGATCCATAAAAAAATTAAAATATGGCATGAATAGGTGCCCCCCCCCCCACATTATAACAAATTTTGAAATAGCGCGTAAAAATATCAGCCGCGGTGAAAGGGTTAAAATTTGTATTTTAAAAATTAAAAAAAATAAGATATTTATGAAATAAAATGTAAAATATAATTGTAATAATAAAAAAATACACCAGGCAGTATGTTTACTTTGTGGTTATAAATAAAAATTAAAAATTATAATATTAAATATAAATGACAGAAAGTGTTGAATTAATAATTCTTGTTAGATGAATTTATTTGCAGACGATACAGTAATATACTTTGTGATACAACTTCAGTAACATTGAAAAGCGGTTGAAGTGTAATTTATTATAATTAAACGCGCAAAAGGCATAGAAATGACTATAAATTAAAGTGATGTAAAAATATAAATGAAAGAGTGTAATTTAGTTATTGATCATAGATTTAAATATTTTAGTGTAAACATCGATTTTTAATGTTAGAGAACGAAAATAATTATGAAACACAATAGTGCTGTATCATGCAACTATTTATTTTTAACCACTAATGTTTATACAATAAGATTACAAAAGTTGCAGATCAGAGGAATGCGAGCAGTTCTAAAAATAAATAAATACACAAGTATAATATAAGCAGTAGGAAATATAAATTAGGGCGGATGTATTTGATTAAGAGTGTATTTGTTTTTACATATGCATTTTAATATACATATACATTTTATATATACATTCATATGCATATAAGAAAAAATATTTATATACATTTACATAGGTATTCAATTTTTTTATAGAAACCCAATGAAATAAAATTTAAATAACTATTGTATATTAACTAATTAATACAGTACCTAGATATGTAAAAATAATAAAATAATATATGTATGTCACATATTATATATTATTAAAATTATACAAAAAACTATTA
Source organism: Plectrocnemia conspersa (assembly GCF_051122295.1). Classification (NCBI taxonomy): domain Eukaryota; kingdom Metazoa; phylum Arthropoda; class Insecta; order Trichoptera; family Polycentropodidae; genus Plectrocnemia; species Plectrocnemia conspersa. The sequence continues at coordinate 23,221,189 of NW_028277177.1, read as the reverse complement.
CAAATAATCATATATGGACTTTTAATATGCTTACATATTATATAACGCCCTCACACGCACAATTCGAAAGCTCGAATCTACCACATTTAAGTTTTGCACGATAAATAATCAATATGTCCGCGATAGGGATGTCTTCACGTGTTCAACTTGTTCATATACATACATACGTATCGTTTGAAAAGTTCCCTAATCGGCGTTTGTCATTTGTCACTTCCGATGCCGCACCATGTGACTCGTTCCTTCCCTTTCGCCCCTATCGATCCGATGCGATTTTGTTGCCCTGTCTCGGGCCAGCCCCCGAGTCTGAATGTCCTACTTGTGTCATTATAGTAAGTCGCCGAGGGTAGAATCTTTACCAGATGTACGACGATATTTTCTATGAAATTAGATTACAAGGGTCTGGCCGTTGGAGATTTCTTTTGCAAGTAAATTGTTAATTTCGACGAGAAAAAAAAGACATTTTCGTATACATGTACACGTTTATATATATATATATATACATAAACACAGTGTAATCAGAGCGAATACTGTATAAGTATAATAAAACACTAGACCAAGATTAGCTATACATTGCATCACTCGGAGAGATTATTTAGGGTGAACTGGGCGATGCGGTGTGATTTTACTGGAGCTGAAACGCACCGGCTCTAATTTCAGCTCTAATATTTATATCAGGAATTAATTCTGGGATCTATAATGTTACTAATCAATTATTAGGCATGACTCTAAAACGATTGTGCTTCAGTAGCAGTAGCTTTTGCAATGAAGAGGCTGTCTTATATTAAAAATTGATATCTTTCAACGATGATGCATAACATTTAACTGCCATAAACGTATTTGTATCCCAGTTATCTGTATCATCAATGATATGTTCGAGTTTATTTTCATATATAGTTGGAAATATTTTCTTAACCTCAGATGAAATTAACGCGTTAATACGCCTGGAATTCGTCCCGAAAATATTAAAATATGTCATTTCTACTGCTTCACTTCGCCCAGTGGAGCTATGCCGAGTAGCGATCAAGACGACTCTACGAAACCCACAAACCTGGTCCAGCTACGTCATATTGAAACACATTTTCTTCTGTCAATATATATGTATGTTTACTAGTAAAAATATAATTTATCTGGTAGTTGCTGGTAAAATTATATGTTTTCAACTTTTCAATATGTAGTAATATATACATTTACATACAGATCACTATTTACTTACATGCGATGTGTAAATGTTACAGTGAATGTGTATTTCTCAGTAATTATATTTTTACTAATGAAGTCCAAATACATTTTCACCAGTAGATATTTAAATTTTTCTTCTAGCAAAAATTTAATTTAACCGATAAGCGCTAAAAAATTATATGAAATTTAAATGTTTATGAAATTAAATTTGACATTTGCAAAAAATCCATTTGTTGTTCAAACCAAAACCTAACTTAATCAAATCATAAAACTTTCATTACATCAATTCTAAAATACAAATTGAGCCAACTCATCTCTCAAGGGAAAATTACCGGAAGAAATACAGACAAGCGTAACATTTTGCATAATGCTCCTTAGATAAAAAGTGTTTATCAAAGTATATTCAAACCACTTTTATATAAGAGGGCTGATCAAATTATATTTAAACCGAATTTTGGTCAATAGGAGATCGCAAAAACAATTATCACTTCTCAGAAGCAAAAACTCATGTAAAACAATAAAATCGTGACGGCGCGACGGCACGATTTTATTGCTTTTGACGTGGATTTTAAGCCTTGTATTTAGTCAGAAAAATCCATGTCATTTAATCAAATGATATGAATTTTAATAGCATCGGAATTTAAAAAAAATATTACCACTGACTGGCCCACTTTTGCCCCCTTCTGTAAAAAGTTTAAATAATGTCCCTCTTTTATAATAATTTATTTCAAAAATATACATAAGTACAATAGTATACAGACGTATTAAATGCACAATACTGGTTCATAACCATTTCCATTGTTTACAAAATAAATAAATAATAATAATAAGTTATCCGTCAGTATAGTAGAGTAAAAAAATACAAGGAAAAATACATAAAACCTTTTACAATGTTAAACAAAAAAAATAAAAAAGATAATACAATGTACAGTACATATATAAAATATAACACATACAAAATTAAATAATAATTATTACAAGGATTATTATATGAATAAAAAATAAGCTCATAATATTAGGACAATTAATAACAATAATTATTAGGAGCATCCATTAGAAAGCGTCAATTGAACTATGATGTTTACGAACAAACTTTCAATTGACATTAGCAAAAATAAATGACTACGTCAGGTAAAAATAGAAATACATAAACATGATTTACCATAACTGAAATTTTCATAACCGTTTGTTATCACTTAAAACTATGTACTGTACTTACAAAATGTATTGTACTATCGTCGAAACAATAGACGTTGTTTCGCTCAACAAATATGTAATCTACTTTTTTTATGAATATAGCGAATCGACTACAATGGTTTCATTTATAGAGGAACGCTCGTAAGACGTGTGTTATTAGAAGAGGCGTAGATTAGAGAGGCATAGTTTAATAATACAACCTAATTGTTTTAAATAGGCTTTTCCCCATTCGTTCAAGCTTATGTAAAAGAGCACATAAAAGTGATTTTCTCATTTGATATCAGACGCATTTAGATAGCAGGCGCGTACGGTGAGATACATTCCCTTTCGCTCGCTCGCGTGTTAATTGAGTGAGACTCTTGTCACTTAACACGCAAGCGAGCGAAAGATAGATAGACTTACTTCTATACACAGTTACACATTTCAAGAGACACCATTATCATATTTTAAAGATTTCTACTACTACTCCGCCACGGCAAATACTACTCTTTATCGGACTGGACCAGCTGCTATAACCATTTTGATTTTCTGGATTCATTCACATGCGATACATCCGCACAATACTACCACTAGAATTTATCATCATTTTAAAACTGTGTATAATGTATGTAATCGTATAGATAATAAATAATCGTCTAATTCGCTTAATTAATCATCAAAACCCAAAAAAATGTTTCTACAATGTATTTTTTTGCAAAACTAAATAATGAAAATAATTTCTGTCTTCAATATACTTAAACAAAATTATGAAATAAAGTAATCTTAATCTGTGTGCAGAAAAATAATCAAGACTCAAATATGTTTTGTTACAAATAATCTTTGCACACTTTTTGTCTAACAAAATGTAACAGAAGCATTTATTAATTAAAATTCCGATTTTAAAACATATGATATCATCAGTCAGATATGTATTGCTCAAATAGTATATTCTTTTAACAATCTTAAACAAATTTTGTACTTCAAAATATTATAGTGAAAGCCGCCGGGACTATCATAAATAAACCATGGAAATGTACATTTGATAGATTCATACACCGACGTGCAAAATTTATATGGTAAACTTTCATCGCTAAGTTTATGATACGCGTTAGTAATGAATCTTTGGGCTCAGAACGTCAATATTTTATCCCAATTATTTATTATGAGGGATTAGGCGCAATTTCAAACTCAAGTCCATTAATGTTACCCAAGGGTCCTAATGGGTTAATGCCGTAAAGAATGTTATATTATAAATTATATGTACCGAAGTGCCTATTTATTAGATACAAAAGTAAATTAGTTGATGATTCTTAACTGATGATAATAATACGTTTACATATATATTTTGTAAGTATAATTGAATCGCGATCATATTTTCTATATATATTGAAGTTCTATAATAACCTATATCATAAGTTTAAACTATCAATTTATAACGATCTTAGGATGGACGTTTCCGACTTTTGGCAACCGATGGTTGTCATTTTAATTAGAAACAATTTTTAATTTCCACAATCATTAAGCTTTTTGACGCGGCAATGATACAAAATAGATTTCTGTATATAAATAAGTATTTTACACTATTTGCCACTTAAAATCATTAATCACTAGATACTAGCTAATTTTTCTGAACCATTTAAACACATATTTCAAGCTTATTTTCAAACATTTGCAATGATATATACTTATATATTACATATACGCATTTAAAATATTTTAGTATACTAAATACAAATACGTATAAAATATATTACATACTTAAGTAAATGTGCAGTGAAGTATTTATTTGTATTTACGGGAATTTATATGTTACTTTTAAAAGTAAACGAATTTTAGCAAATGATTTTGATATTGGTACGCATTTGTATAGATACATTTATCTTAATCATAAATATAGGATGAATCTTAATTTTAGAAATTATTTAAAATGAAGTGCTTCTCTTATAAAAAGATCAAATTAAAATTTTATTTTAATATTAAAAAATACCTTTTGCATTTATTAATTGTTAAATTAAGAATTAGTTTTTTCATTGTGTAATCTTGAGACTATAAAAAAATTTAATAACTACATATGTTATGCCATTTACTGATAGCGGTGAAAGTTCAAACATACGTCTGTATTTATTTTTAGTAATTTAATTAATCAAATGTTTATTTAATGAATTCTTATTTACCCGCGTTGTCATGTGTGTAGTGCGGAAATTACTTAGTTGATTGGTACAGCGGTTCTCAACTACCGTGTCATGACATAATGGTATGTCATGATTAGCTTTTGGGTGTGTCAGCAATAATTCTAATAATAATATTTTTCTAAAATATAGACACACCCGTGGAAGTATTATTCATAAAATATTTTTTTAGATCTTTTGAATTTCTTTCATGCATCTTGCCCAAATTTGTTTGCTTTCGAAATCTTAAAATCTAAATTGATATATACATACACAGCTTTTTCTATCAATTAAAACAAATTTTATAATACGGGTATAAATTAGAACCACAATGAGGGTGGTGATAGTGAGTCATTATTACGCAGAGACTTCCCTTGGGAAGCCATTTAATCATGAGATTCCTTTTTTATCATTGTGTCAATAAGTCAACCTTTTAGTTTCTTATATACGTTCACATATAATAAATGAATACAAAGTAGATATAAAAACCAATCAAATTACTTAATATTAGTTAAATTGAATTTAGATTAAATTTGTAGAATTTATGAACCGCTAAATAAGATTTTTATAATATACTCTAAGAACATATACTTGTGTTATGTTTTGCTTCATATTTTCTTTCTTTTTCAAGCGCTGTCTAATTTTAAATTTATGTGCTGACAAAAATAAATTTAATTTTGTCACGATATTTTTAAAACTATTTTCATTTAATAAGTGTGCAGGTTGGACATTGATGTATTTAATAAACTATGTTAAAAAAATAGTTTTTTTATGTACCCGTAAATTTTAAAATTTTAAGAAAATAAAACTTACGAAATATTATTTATACGCTTTCAAATATGTTGTTTTTACAATACCTAATTAGTAATTTATATTATGCGGCAAAGCTCACAAATACTCTAAAAAAAATTACTGTCATATTTTGCAACTATTCTGGATGACTTTCAGCCCAATCCCTATATTTCTTAAGTGCAGGTTCTATTTGCAATGTTCAAATATGTAAGAAAAAAATATTTTTTATAAATTTATTTAACAACAGAGCAAACGTTTCAAAATATCGTAAAAAAAATTGTAACGATATATTATAATAAATAAAAATAAAACTAAATCAAAGCACAATTGAATTAACAACTAAATATGCATGTTACTATTATTATAATTGTAAGCAAATTAATTTAAATTATTATATAAAAAAACAAATCTATAGATAAAAAAATAATTATTTAAAAATATCATAAAGACGCAAACAATGAAATACCAATGAAATGGCGAAAAAATTTAGCAATAGGTTAAGGTCCATAATATTTAATTTTCGATATTATGATTTAGATAAAAAACAGTAGATATTGCCACTGGCTAAAAAATATTTTGACATTACTATCGTCATTAAGAAATTTGTTATGTACATTTATTTTTTAAGCAATCAACTATTATGTAATTATGTTTACCATTCATTGATATATAATTTTTTAACAAATCAGCATCTTTTATAACGTTTTCATAATTAAAATAATCAATATGTTTTCATTTTAAAATAAAAAATATCAAATTGTCACATTACTATTTAGCCCGGAAATTTTCTTGTGAAACTGTTCTCTGTATATTTTGTTGTAGTTGTAATGCCTTTTTCAAGAAATTTTTTCGAACTTAAAGACCTGCGAAGTTAAGTGTCATTAATTGTTATATGTTTTTAATTAAAATATTTTCTCTGTGTTTATTTGGCGCAACAAAATATTATTATTAAAGAAAGTGACTGCCAAGGTCCCAGTATTTATACTCTTAGCCCCTCCATGGTGGACTGTGGTTTGTCTCTTTGTGTCGGGACGACCCATCAGAAAAATATGGCGAATTTCTAATAATACAAATTTCCGTTGACCGATAAGGCAGATTAGAAACGGCTACGCGCATTATATACTCTCAAGGCGATGAATCTTAATCCTTTATGGTTTATGGGTCGCATATAATCCGTTATGTGGTCTCTCAATGGTGTTTTTTTTAAATGAAAAAAACAATTTTTTCTTCTACGGTAAAAAAAAATACTTTTTATCTAAGTGAGCGATTGCTCCAGTGCAACTCAAAGTTTTGAAAAAATTCCAGATGTTTGATAATATTTGGTAACGATTATGGGTGTTAGGCCGCACATAAAAGCATCGTTGCCTTAGGGTGATATTACTGTCCACATAGGACTTATTATAAAATAATAAATCGACTACATATTTATATGAGAAGACTCTTTCGGTCATATTGTCATAAAAATCAATCAGAGAAACCGAATGGACGTAAATGCAGCACTTCGGCTCACGCTGAAGCCACATATATAAATCATTATTTTATATTTAACTTGCATAATAATATCTGATCTTAATGCATTATGCAGAAGTAAATTTAAATTCTAAAACAAAAAAATCTATCACGTCAGTTATTTCAGGTAAAGAATAAATATAATATATGTGTAGGTTATAATTTTTTATTTTTGCACCGATCATGCAATATTTTTATTAACTATTTTATTTGTGTTTGCAACACTTTTTTATATTGGCAACACTGTTGGCAACCTCGTGGTTGATTGTCAGTGTTAGGGAGAAAGTGTCAAATGAAATCAGTAAAATGTTAAATGGCAGCTCAAGACACTGCAAGATCGCGGTTGACAGTTTTTGTTACATACGTGGAGCATATACATATATCTGGGAAGCATAGAAAAATATAACTCCAAAGATTAAAACTGCACATTTGCACTAATCCAAGACAAATCATGGGCTATTCATGTTTGCTGCACATCTTGTTGGGTAAATATAACTCAGTGTTTATATGGAAAAGAAAGAATGATGTCATTTGGTGTTCCAATAGTGTGGAGGGAACCAAGAAATCATGTAACAGATTGCTACTTCTGCCTTACTGACGTCACAGGATTCTCAAATAAAAATAAACATTGCATTTCGTATCCGAAAATATTATATGCCATAAGACCAGTTTTACATAGTTCTGAAATACCAATGCAAAACTCCATATAATATAGAAGATATTATTAATGAAAAACCAATTGCTTCTACCTCGAAGAAACTGTTATCATCATCGAGCTATGAAAGTTATGAAAACGAAAATAAACCACATTTAATTCAACAAAGTAAGGGACCTTAATTCATCAAAGTAACAAGCTGAATTGCTCGGCTCACAACTGAAACAATGGAATTTACTTTCAACAGAAACTAAGATTTCTTATTTAAGAAAAATAAATAAAAACCTAACTATTTATTTCGATATTATTCCAAGAAAGGAAGGAAGATTATGATCCAGGCGATTGACGTCTGTTCAAAGATTCATCTAAAAGCAGTTTTGCTACACAATGGTAATAAAAAAACTATCGATTCTAATTCTATCAATATGAAAGAAACATACGACAGTATGTCTCTTCTGATGAAATTGATAAAATACCATGATATCCAATGGATTATTTGTGGAGACTTAAAAGTTATTGCCTTATTGCTAGATTTGCAAGGAGGATTAACAAGGTATTGCTGCTTCTTGTGTTTATAGGACAGCAGAGCAACACATTAATATTATAACATAATAACATGGCTTAATCAAATATATATATATATATATATATATATATATATATATATATATATATATATATATATATATATATATATATATATATATATATATATATATATATATATATATATATATATATATATATATATATATATATATATATATATATATATATATATATATATATATATATATATATATATATATATATATATATATATATATATATATATATATATATATATATATATATATATATATATTAATGCAAATTTTACCTTGATACTGCGTTTAAATGTTCTATTTTTTTAATTGTTATTTATTTAAAATGATATAAAATGATACAAAAAAAAAGTTTTTTCCTAAAACTATTTTTTTTACTGATTTTTGCGTAAAGAGATAAAAAAATCAATTGGGCGACTTTAGTCGATTTCCGCGTCCAAAGTTTTTGAAAATGTTTGTGAAAGCGTTAGACAAAAATGGCACTGGTTTTCAATATCTTATGGCAAAATTTCAAACGCAAAGTTGAAAGAATGTATTTTTGCTGAGCCACAAATAGGTGAAATATTATAATAACTTGACTAACATTAAAATTTTAAGTGATACATTATGGTCACCATAGAGACTTTGAATATGTATGATAAACATAGTCCAAACTAGTCATCAAAATCCTAGTTACAAAATCTTTGATTGTCAGTGTTATTTAATTACCAATAAATATTATGTGTTTTTTTTTAAGTATCTGTGTACAGTGGCGGTCACCTAAATAAGACACTCGTGAAGTTTTCGCAAAATGCGATGTAAAGTGCAAATTTAACCTAAAATTGTTCAAAATTTTTCAATTTTTTATTTTTTATCTAGATAATCTACATTATAGTGAATAAAACTATGTTGTTATAAATATTTAAAATATTTATTTACGATTTAAAATTAAATTCATAAAATTGATAGTCGAATTCGCATGTATACCAGATGAATATAAGTGTATTCTAAAAATTGAAAAACATATAAAAAATAAAATAAAAATACAGTTTATATTTTGTAGGGTGACATTTGGTCCTAATAATAGTCCTACAACGGTTAGGCATTGACTCGATTAATTGCTGAAATTAGTTCCCACTCGTTTTACACAATTGAATATAGTTATTTAAAATTTGTAGCAAATTTATTTTTAATTTTGAGTTTAAAACGTCTTCGTAAGTGTTCAATTGGTCTTAGATCCGGGTATGTATATGTCTGTTTGTATGTTTTTTTTTTGTTTTATATAATATTTAAAAATAATAATAAATAAATTCATATGTTTTCATTACTAGTAGAAAATTTTATATCGTACATTATTCTTTTCTGCTTTAGTGGTTTTCTAAATTTTGTTCGAGTGTTATATATTGTGTTTTAGTGAGTGTTGAGTGAATGTGTCGATTTTTGTTTATAAGATTCTAATAAGAGTCTAGTCATCTGGTGGCATACAATTGCATTTTGAAAACGCAGCGCATGGTCGAGGGCGTCGCGTCGCCTCTTCTTGGGCGCCTCCGCCGCCCGCCGCATAGGACAATCGATGTGCCGGCGACTTCACTTTTGACACCGGCGGCGGCGGCCTCCGGATCGAGACCACGTGACCGCCCATCCCACCGCGCGGCGTTTGCGTTTGTTTTTTGTTAGTCAGTCAAGTGGTCGCCGCGCGGCGCGCTCGTCTCCCGACCGCCTGTATAGTCAGTCTGTCGTGGTGTTATTCGCCGCTGCAGCCAACTCTACCCGAGCGCCGACCCACCGCCTGGCTGGTGCGTCATATCAGGCCTCTGCTACGCGCCAGTGCTACAGTACGCGCCAGTACGAGTCAGTACTTGCGCCCCGTTTCAACTTGTTGATTTGAAAACAAAAAAACGGGCGCGAAACGTGTGCGCATGCGCGCGCCGCTACAACCACCTGCCGGATTCGCTGCGGAACAGTGATTACCCAAACAGTGCGATATTCTGTTATTGTTGTTAGAAATTTAGTGATTCTCAGTGTTTTGTGCGTTTCGATATCGAGATTTACCTGGCGGCGCGGACCAACTCTTTTTATTTGAGGTGAGTTTTTTTTTCTTATACGAATGACTTGACCTTCCTCTCGGTCGCGTTTTGTCTCGCTCTCTCTTTCTCTCTCTCTCTCTCTAGGTCCCTGTTCTGTACTTTTTTATGTTCTTCCTTCGTTTCGGGTCTGCGACGTGGGAACCCCATCTATGTAGTGATCGAACCGAAACGACAGATATATGTAATTGCCCAGTGGGCGCTCCCCCGCCATTGTCTCGGTCAAGGTCGTCCAATTCTTGCTCGTGCGGGTTTCAAGTTCGGCATGCGCTTGATGCAGTTTCAACGTATCTTTACGTTTTGTCATCTATTCGAATTGTTACCAAGTATTTAAAGATTTTAAAAAGATGGAGGAAGTCACATTCCAACATGATTGCAGATACTAAGTGTATATTAGTAAACAAATGAAACGCTTAACCTTTGCAAGTCCAAAGGCATGTATGACATGCCCAACATGGTTTTACCATTACAGTTCAAAGATATCTATGTCATGCGCAATATATTTTATATTTTTTGAAACCATTTTGAGCAACTTGATGATGCAAATTCCAGTATTTTAATGCAATAATTACTCAGAAATACTTCTATCAATATATTACGGTAAAAAGATTTAGTAATACCTGACCGTTTTAGCTGGAATTGTTAAATTATTAAAATAAGTCGTAAAGTCTGGTTATCCAACGATGGATTTTGGGACGGATCAGCCGCTCAAAACTAGACGTGTAAATTGTTATCCATGGTTCTCAATCTAAAAAGTTTTGTTTTTACATTTACGTATATATTTTATTTAAATAAATTAAATTATTATTTCTAATTCAATGCAATATTTAGAAAATATATTTTGAGAATTACGTTTTATTTTAATCGAGAGTAGTCCTTCAGTTGTAATATATATTTTTGCGATACTTTGTTCACGCCGAATTTCGGTTTTTATTTTTTATTTATTATTCGGACATTTTATGTATTTCAATATTTATGTAAATAATATCAATTAAATGGCCGCATCTGAACCTTTTGCACCAGCCGATCCTTTCGATGAAATTTTCAATGACTTTTTCGTACATTTCGGGCGGTATCTCGGCTATAACTTGGTGGATGCTGGGTTTTAGGTGCTCGAATATAAACTTGAATCACTTTCCCGATGGGACGAAACTGAAATGCCACCGCGTGAAAAATTATTTCTATTACACTTTTTTATCTATACTATAAAATAGAAAATACGTGCGCCCGTCTGTCACAAGAACTCTTCCCAAACGATGAACAGTAGCACAGTGACATTTGGGAAGAAAGTCTCGGCAGCCGTCTCTAGGTCAACTGTACTATTTTCAACTTTTAAGTTTAAAGACTAAAAATATTGTATGTACATAGACGTCATTTGAGGGAGTGAATAGAGGAGGGATCAGCTGGCGCCATTTGCCTAATTTGGCCGGAAAAATGCATGTCATGTAATGAAATCGAAACATTAAGAAAACAATCACTGTCTTGCCAAATTTAGCCCTCCCCCCCTTGAAAATAAATCAGAAATTCTCGGGATATCCCTCAAAATAATATTTTTTTAAATATGTCATTTCGGTGAAATTATATTTGAATACATTTTCACTGGTAGATATGTGTTTATCAACTTTTCGATACGTATTAATACATAAATTTACGTACTTTTATTTATTTATTCATATGCGATGTATAAATGTTTTCACTAGTAAAGTCCAAATACATTTACACCAATATGTATATCTACTAGCGAAAATATAATTTAACTGATTGGCGCTAGTGAAATTATTTGTTGCTTTATAATGTCGATGAAACTATTTGAAAGTTGCGAAACGTCTATTTTCTGTTCAAACCCAAACCTAGCCTAATAAAAGTTCTAAAACTAATTATAGTTTCTTTTTTCAAGTCCAAAATATTTCTCTCAGGGGAAAATAAGCGAAAGAAAAAGTCGCATCTCGCATATTGCTCCATAGTTTGTCTGCACTTTGATATTACACTATGTTTTAAAATATGATAGCTATCCTTACCGATATTACTACAAACTTCTAATATTAGAGTATTGATCAAAGTATATTCAAACCGAATTTTGGTCAATAGGAGAGCGCAGAAACAATTATCACTTCTCAAAAGTCAAAAATTCATGTCAAAAGCAATAAAATCATGTCCGTGCCGTTGCAGTGCGAATGCTCGGTAACAAGCGTTCCCACTGCAACGGCGCCGACACGATTTTATTGCTTTTGACGTAGATTTTTGCCTTCTGAGGGATAATTTTTTCTTGCACTCTCCTATTGACCAAAATTCGGCTTAGATATGCTTCAGTTCGATTCTCACTTGTTGTAATTCGTAAAAATGTTATGAAAAGTTTTTATTGGAACGATAGATAGAAACCAAGCGACGGTACGAATTAAATAATTTTAACGTAGATTTTAAATAAATTTGGCTCATTTAATGAAATACTATGAATGTGAATGAAATCAAAATATTATTAAAACGACCACTGATTAACAAAATTTTACCTCCCCCCCCTGGAAATAGTTGAAACGACGTCCCTACGTTTAGCACTGATCAGGCGTGATTATTGATAGCTGTCCGATTTCCAGTGCTGCCAATATTGGACACTCGAATTGGATTACTTTGTATAATGGAATATTTACTTTTACAAAAATTATATTTAGCTAGTACAAATAGGTCTTACGCAAGCAATTAAAAAATATTCAAGAAATTGAGACATTTTTCGTTACTTAAATCAGTGCAATGTGCCAGGGCTGTGTGGAGTAGTTTAAAAATTTACCGACACCAACTTCGACTTTATTTTATGTTCCGACTCTAATTTTAACATTTTTAATGAGATTATTTTTTACTAGCACATAATTAATATATTTGAATTTTTAGTCAAAACATATTATTTAATTAAAAAATAATTATTGCTTAGTAATAATTATTTTAATTAGTCATTAATCACTTTCATAGTCGTTAAACTTCTTAAATTTCATAAAATATGTATAACACAATACTATTTGAATTACTGATCAGTAAGGGCGTTAAAAGAAAAATGACAAATTCATTATTTTGCATACGTTTTAATCAAGGACGTCATTTCAGCTTTTTAAAATCACCAGGAATTAGATCAGCTGCAATTGAATTAATTCAGCAAAATTGATCGAACATTTTAAATCGATCGGATCCCTATCGAGAGATCAGATCCGTATCGGGTTGTGAACATTTGCATATTAATTAAATAAGATAGTGTTGAAAGAATAAATACAAAAAAATTATGTTAATGTATTTGCACTGATCAATCAAATTAATCCAATTTTCAATACATTGAATGATTGCTCATTTAAAAGTTGGGCCTTTTTTCATCCACTATTCTCATAGATCAATAATAGTTTAACATCTGTAACAACCAAGCTGCTAAAGTAACTGCATTTGAAAATGTTATTATATTAGAAATTCCGAAATTTTACATTTATAAATAGTTCGCAAAAATGCCACTGTTTTAATACAACTCATTTTGATTATTAAAATTAGGTATTAGATGAGAAAAATGTTGCATGAGTAATGAAAATAGCGTGTAAAAGGCTAACATTTTGATCCAGCTATGAATGAATGTAGTAAAAATGCAATTTATAATTGAATTGAGCGTTATAATACTTGGGGCAGTCCATAATGATCGGAATAGCAGTCCGTTAGCTATAGGACCGATAAAATTCAAAGCCGTGGGTTTGAATACCGCAACAACATCGATTTTTAATTTATAACAATTGCGCTTTTGTTATAAATGTGTGTCGATCCTGTGTGAGTATTTCGACGAGGGTCTGAAGTATTCTAATTAAAAATCTCGGTAAAGCTTCCTGGTATATTGATTAACTGAGAAACACAGAATAAAATAACTGCAACTTGGGTGAAGATCGTTCTGATATCCCATGAGAGGCTTTATGTTTATGTTCATTATATAACTGGCGTTTCAGTGAAATAATATACGAATACATTTTTATCAGTTTTATATATTTTTGTGTATTTTTTCTAGCGAAAATATAATCTAACTGACAGGCACTAGTGAAATATATGCTGCTCTAAACTATCATTGAAACTCAATTTGACGATGGCGAAATGTCCATTTTCTGTTCAAACTCAAACCTGATCTAAAATAATTAAACGAACTTATCTTTTATTAAGTTGATTCGTTTCAGTTAGGTTTGGGTTTTGTGTAATTTATTTTTAATATTATGTGATTCTCTGATCATGTATTTTCACATTTTGACTCGCTTAATTAGTAAAATTATATTTATACTAGTAAAAATATAAATTCATTATAATAAATACGACTTTATATTTGGTTAAATTTAAAAAAAAGTCACCAATTCACAGGCTTACAGTGCTGTGTTGTAGCTCATTGGGTCGTATCTATTTATAAAATAAAAGTCAAATAATAATAAAAATATTATTTACACCCCGAAAAGCAAATCGGCATTTTTTAATGTATATGTATACGAATGTATTATATACTAAGGACGAACATATTTCAATGACGTAATTACAGTAGGTCACGAAATATGGTGGGCGAATTAGAAGTGTGACTAGTTATATTATACATTCTTTAAACAACCAGAACATACTATTTTTAGTCAACTTTAGAAGTTTTATTAGCATATTTTAAGAAATACTACCTATTGCATATGTTCGTATGTGATAAATTCAGTTATTGTTTTACCAGCAGACAGCAAAAAAAACTGTTGTAAAAAGTTACATAAAAAAGATATAACGGATTCTGTGGTTCTAAAAACTTAAATTGTCAATATCTCGGATGAATTCGTTTGCCAGACAGACCAAACTTATTTCAATGTAAGACGTTCGAAAATAAAAAATAAATGTTAAGTTTCTAAAACACATTGGGAAACATATACTATTTATATAAATATAGTCATTACTATACACGTGCATTCATAGGTCGGTAAATGTAGTACAAGATTCATTTTATTTATGTTACTTTTTACTGCCATTTTCTGTAAAGAAATGTTGACGTACAATTATTATTTCGTAAACATTCGAGATTGTCTACTAAACTACTGTTATTTTTATTTGAAGTTAATGACAGGGGCTAATTAGTCGCGAACATTTTAAATAATTTATTGTTGAACAAACATTAAAAAAATACATATCAGTTATGTGTCAAAATCTTTTGTCTAATGCTTCAAATCTTTAAAAAATACTAAATAGGTTGTTTGAGAAATCTTCTTAGAATTACTTATATACTCTTAGAATCAAATTTCATAATCAGAAATTGATGGGAAAATACCAAATAAAAAAATTCAGTTTCTAGAATCTGGTTTATGCAATAGATACTCACTTACGAATTTTGCTGTTATTATTGTCTGTGAAATATCCGGCGTATTTGCATTTTCTTGATATCGGTTGCGTACAAAATCTTGTGACATACATCGTTGTTAAAAATGTAACCGTCTAGGTAAAATAATTTTTATACCGCGAAATATGACATGATAATCATTATTTTAACACAATCTTAAGGCTTGTTTAAATGCTCGGAATCAATTTGTTATAAACGCACTGTACGTACAAGGTCTGATTTTTCAGAATTAAATAATCGACTGACCTACTTTATTAGTGATCTCGACATTCCCAACCTTGGTCTTTTGATTCGAATTCAGAAGTTTTTGACTTGTCTCATATTACGAAATTTCTTTATATAATACAAGCAGTGCACCATTACCATTACTTATACCAATCTTATTGTCTAATTTATTATGTTATGAGTTTATATATTCTAAATAGATCTCTTTTATTAAATCAACACATTCCACGAATTTAAGATTCATAGTTTTTTGTTCAATAGAAAGGCAACACATCTGTTTGACTTGCCAGATGAGTATCTTCAAACACAAGGACACGTCCCAGTTTTTTTGGCGTCTTCAAGGATTTATATTTAGGAGCGATTCCAGTACATCATAATAAGCTTATTAGTTTCAATCATTCCTTTACTTTTTATGGCCATGAAATTCTTTCGTGCCGTTTTTTGAACGATGATCTTTTGCAATTCAAAAAGTATATGTTCAGTTGTATTTTTGAAAATAAAAGTCATTAGTCATAATTACAGTTCACCCAAATAACAATGTTACGATGACAAATATTCCGATAAATTGTGTCGAAATGGCCATTATAAAGAAAAGGAGGACATGTTTTACGGTAATGAATTATCTGAGTCATTTTTGCGTAATTTTTTTATTAATATTTCAACATAATGGCGAGCATGTCATTTTTAAACATAGTACACATATAATAATGTAGATAAAACGGGCACGCCTATCTTTTCTATAAAAACTGCCACAAGCACAAGACAACGCAGACAGACAAAGTAATAAAAATATCTTCTAAATAATGGAGTCGTCGTTCCATTCATTCGTTTTAAAACCCATTCACGTCCCGGCCGAGGTATTTGTGCATCGTTATTGTCGTCGTATGCCATCATAGGACATATTTTACGTATGTATATAAAAAATCAATTGAAGATGTCTATCATGCTAGCAGACTTGTAGATGTATTATATCTCATAGTATTTCCATAAACATATTTTAGGTTAAATGATCTCGTGAGAGACATATCGTTATCCAAAACTGAATGCAGGTATCGCACAGTACTTCATCTAAATTCTAAATAGATTGCAATCCTATGTATGTATAACATAAAATGTTTAAATTTATATATACCTTTAGATTTTCACAAATACTAATTTTCGAAATAATAAAATCCTATATGTATTTTATGAAATATTTAAATCTAGAGAAATGCGCTTGAGAGCTTATAGTAATTACTGAGCCACACAATTTTCTATTCGGTCGAAGCCGATTTGCTTACCGGATTACTCGGCCGAGTACTGAGTAAGTACTCGGCCGAGTAGTTTCCATATTAATTAAACATTTTTGCGAACATACAGACAATATAGATGCACTATAATCAATATATATAACTGAGAAACATTATGTTTCATGTATCATAAACCGTAACCAATAAAACATGTCAAGTGGTTAACAAGATACGATATTGATCAGATTTACGTTTAAGTCAAGCTCTGGTTTTTAAAACGTAATTATAGCACGCGACAGGTAATGGGTTGAACGCATCAGATTTGACGCGTTTTCATACATTTGATTGCCAATTTTGTTTCGGAAAGATTTATGGAGCGTATTTTATAACTCGATTTAAAATTTAAATCCAAACTGCGGTACCTCGGCGACTCATTAAGGGTGTGAGGGGGCTGGTAGTCGAATACGCCAGATTCCACTTAAAAAGGTCGTGGAAAATTTGCATTGACGAAGTGTAAATTGAAGTCGCGTATAAAATTTATATTTTTACATATTAATATTAAGCGGCGACATCCTTCGTCGCAAATCTACATGCATATGTACGCTTTATATCATTTTACGTTTGTTACTCGCAATCAAAGGGTATAAAATGTGATAGGATTATTAATATCCGGGTAATCTGTCAATATGCTCATATTTAATAATAGGTGTAAACGTGACATCATCTGGCGAACGCGTGACTATTTGCGATTTTATTATATGTACTTATGTGATAAGCAATCTTAGCGGGTCTGTATTATATTATACATATGTTTATCAATCGGAAACGCACTGAAAGCGGATACAGTTCGATACGGTCATTAAACAAACCGTTTTTCTTCAGGTAATCAATCAATAAAGGCGGAAATTAAATTGATGCTACTGTACTTTTATTGTTTACCATATTTCCTGTACAATTTATAAACTCGGTTATTTTTAAAGCTCATTTAAAAATCTATTAATATTAATATTTTAATAATTACATAACTTAATAACTTTTATTATATCTTGAGTTAGTTGTGTGGCTTTGGGAGTACATATAAAATTGGCCGTTTAGGAGTTCAAAAAGTTTCCAATTTGGGTCCATTGCTCTTCTTCAAATTTATCGTCAATAAACATGCGGTCATAAACTACTTGTTATGCAATGATAGTATTTCAACACGTTGTCAATTCGTGAAGCGTTTTAACTAGAAATGCTTCCGGCGAGGATGTTAGAAAAGATACGAAGATTTAATATCCACATCGCGTTGGCGATAAGGCGTCGAAGACTCTCGTCTTTGTCATACTTATCGCGTATTGCGTATTTTGAGCAGTTCATTTGATAGTTTGCAGGATCTTAGAATCCTAGCGAAGAGAGATTCTTCTCATCATTAAAAGAGTAAGGGGAAATATATTATATATACGGTTAAATAAATAAATTAAACATTAAAAAATTACATATGAAAAAAACTTACGCAAACAATAAATTTGACATTTTAGTAATTTCAAATTTTACAGAAATCCTTTTAGTGTGCATGTAAAAAATCAAAAGTCAAAATAAAAATGTGCATGTTTTCTATAAACATATTTTTTATTTTTGATAAAAAGCGATTTTGAGATAATATTTAGAAAAAATTATATAGTAAAATTATTGTGGAATACTTTTTATTTAATGTTTTGTGATTTAATTAAATTTTTATTTTTTTATATTAGGCCGTTATAAAAATAATAAATTGTAATATTTTTTGTTGTTCATTATATGAAGAATGAATATTACTTTTATTTAAAAATTTTTCATATTTTCTCTATTTTTTTTTGTAATTATTAGACAGTGTACCATACCAATGAAAATTACTAATATTGTAGATCTATTAAATATTTTAAAAACCTAATTTTTTTAATATAAAATCACTTTTAATCAGCAATAAAAAATATTTATGGAAAAAAAGCCACATTTTTAGTTGTGAATTTGATATTTTATATGCACACCGAAGGGTTAAGAATATTACTGGAGAATGTGAAATTACTAAATTGTAAAATTTATTGCATGTGTAATTTTTGAGCAATCTGTACTTATTCTTCCGCTTATGTCTCCCTGAGATATGATCTGGCTTAGTTTGTATTTTAGACTTGAATTAATAAAAGTTCTAAAACTATAATTAGTTTTATTAATGAATGACTTTTTCAAGTTCTGTAGGGTGGTGTCGTCAATCCGTTGATATGATAGTTAGACTATAATATATATTATTAATCTAAATCAAACTATTATATAAATGTCTTCATCCATTGTGATAGAACTGATACACGCGTTCGTAAATCATGGAGTACAGAAAAAAATAGCTTGCCACTCAAACGCTGCGCTGGAGCTACGTCGCTCGCTCATATTGTACGAAATATAAGCTAAATTCTTACACTATTAGTAGGTGCATGGTATTGATTGTAATTATTGTGTTTTACATTGGTGATTGGTGATGTAATATGTACTAAAACAATGGATTCTCATATTTATTTGACATTGTTTTAATTAAGATGTTTAAAAATCAAACTCCCGTCGTTTTGTCTGTTGCTGACCAAAACTACAACATGAGCAAGCGATCCATGAATAAGCCCATATAGTAAATTTTGATATTCACGTTCTAGGTAGTATATCAGTCAATCAGACAGTTTCAAAAATATATATTTTAATATATAAACAATTCATCAAAAAAAAACAGCACTACATAATCTATATTTAAATTTATTGTTAATTATTTAAAGAAGCGAATTGTAGATATATGTTTACATAAATAGTTTGCACTTTATAGTCATCTTTGGATATTATATTTCATGACGAACTGATCTTTACGTTCTTTGGTGGATGTATTTATAATTAAAATGTTATTATAATAATAACAATTAAGACGCTACAATGAAATCACTTAATTAATTCCTTTAGGCCATTAAAAATAAATTAATTGCATACTATATGTGAAAATATTTATAGACGATTTCATTGTCTCACTACGAGTAAGACTTGGACATGCACTTATACATATATTTTTGGGTGACTCTCTCTCTCTCTGTTCAGTATTCGTACAATTAATGATGTCACTCTAGAATTATACACATAACTTCTATTCATCACGCGGCGCCTCTGAACTGTCAACGTCTTCTATTTTCGCATCGCCGAGTAATTAATAATGCGTTTGCAATTAAAACCAAATGGCCCATGTACGGATGATTTATCTCTGAGTGTGTTTTAAAATTTACTTTGAAAAAATTAGAACGTGAGTGATATTTTTGTATCTTTTTACGCGCTTCCCAGACAGATTGAACGATTCACTCGATTCCTATATTCTTCGCTCGCAGCCCATTGCGAAATGCACACGTATGCATAAAATATAGTATTTTAGAAAAAAGTTACACAATTATTCGTTCGGTAACCGGCGTCGAATTTATGCCTAACAATCACCGGTCGTTACTCTCAATGACTTTGGCGAACCGTCATTGAAAATTCAACGCGCGTATTGTTCAATTGAACGCTTGGATATACGATGACAATTGGAAAATTGCATGAAATGTATTATGTTGAAGTAGCGTGTTGTTGGTGGTTTCCGTTGCATGAATTTCTCTTGACATTGCTTATCATTAACCGGGGACTTCAACCGTGGAAGTAAACTTGAACGTTTATTGTGCGGGCGGTACCGTCCGTCGTATCTTCTGTGTTATACAAAATTTTCGTCTTTCAGATAAATATGATTTTTTTGTGATATCTTATATACGAATCTAAATTCAGGCTAGCACAATGGCTAGATGGTAAGCAAACTGGACTGTAAAAGACTAA
Organism: Plectrocnemia conspersa; assembly: GCF_051122295.1. Taxonomy (NCBI): domain Eukaryota; kingdom Metazoa; phylum Arthropoda; class Insecta; order Trichoptera; family Polycentropodidae; genus Plectrocnemia; species Plectrocnemia conspersa. The sequence goes on along the minus strand of NW_028277177.1, from coordinate 23,200,389 downwards.
GATAGAAATCTCATTGATGCCGGATATTTAAAAAAAATGATGTTTGCCAAGTCGAAATTAAAAATAAGAATTAATATCATAATTCTCAAACTCTTTTATTTGAAGGAACCCTTGTAATATTTTGTATAACTTTGGGAAAACTAGCTGTTTAACACATGAATACCTCAAGGCATGTAACATATTAACTGAAATAAATATATAATAGTTTCAAACTACTTTGATACATATTTATATTTAACAAAAATACAATGTTTTATTGCAAAATGATCACTATAATGTTAAGCAACTTATATAAATGTTGTTTTATATAGTTTCAGTTGAAATATAATGCTTTTTACTTTAGCCAAAAAACCTGTAAAATTACCATGAAAAAATATAATTAGTAAACTACGATTATAATAAATTTAATATAAGCATAACATTTAAAAACACTTCTTGATATTTTATCCACAAATGCACTTTCTATGATTCCATTCATTTAACTATGTCGTTAACCCTTTTTTATATTATTAGATAATATGTTTATTATTTTGTATTAAAAATATCAAACTATTTTAAACATTAAAATAGTTAAAATTTAGACTAGTTGTCATTTATTTGACACCTGCAAAGTATTTTAATAAAACTTTTCACAATTATATCCAAAATTACTATCGGCAGACGCTAGTGGACCAGCATCATGATTATCGTCGATCCATGGTAACTAACTTCTTGTAAGGTTAGAAGGCGGTGACAAAGTCCCTTGATACTAAAATCCAAATAGATGTATTCTATACATACTTTGAAAATGCATTCGACATTTTATTATCAATTTCTTCTTCAGAAGTTGAGCAACTTTGTTTTCTCAATTGGTCTTATTAGATTTGTTACTTAAGTGGTCGCTCTCAGTATGCCATTTTTTTTCAATACTTGAACATTTTTTCAATAATTAAACACAGGCATCGGCTGTCATTGATCAGTTTCACTGTGCATATTAATGTTCATGTAGCGTTTATTGGCGACCTATGTCCACTCGTAAATTGTCAAACAAACGTTTTTCATTTTGTTTACATTCATCAATTTCATCAATAATCTTATTTCGAATTTTCTTACTATAATCGACTACACGATTCCTTATCGTAGTTACAGAAGAAGGAAGAGATTGGTATCCTTTGTCTATAAGAGCTGCTCTCAAATCAATCGATGTATTAATATATTGAAATGTAAACCATCTCGAGATGTCATCCGTGCGCATCATAAGATTCCCTATCGAGCTCGACGGTTTACCGTTACATTCTAATTAGAATCCACTACTATTTGCCTCTCAGCCATACACCGTGGGGGTGTTACCCTGCACTTCTAAAGAAATATTTACTATTTTATTTTTATTATATAACAATGCTCTTTTCTTATAATAAATATAAATATTTTATTGGTTTTGGAAACAAAAGTAGTAAGAATACATTTAATAATGACTATAATAATTATATTTATTTAAAATATCGTTGAAATTCCGCACAAAATTAAAAAAAATCAGATACATAAGTAGTAAAATTATAGAATGAAGTTAGTGGTATTGTAGGTTAATCAAATTTATTCATTTAGCAATCCAGAACTGACGCCGATCCCCTAGAAATAAAAATGGGAGTGGTGTCGCATGCAACGAAGAAAGAGATAAAGCATGCTCTTTCGTGTAACGGTATTTCGTCCAGATGACATGAGAATCTTATGAAGTCATTCGTGCAAACACAGCGTCGAGTGATTGTCTTCTTTGGTTAAAAAATAGTCGGATATTAATTTTCTTTTCAACCGTCGATCAGGCGATTTGGTGGTTTTCTCGGTAGAATTGAAAAAAAATAGCTCATGAATTTTCATTTTGTGTATTGAAAGCAGATGTGTATGCTGTCCTTTGGTAGATCCTCCGCCAGTTTTTAAAACCACACTGCACTCTTTACATTTAGCTGTAGCTCTATCCGTTGATGTTAAAAAGTACTTCCATATCGAATTAATATCACCATCTTTTTTTATGAATATTGTATTTCGGTTGTTTATCCATTATTGAAGGGCGAAAATATTTTATTGAAATATAATGTACTAGGGCAGGGGTCGGCAAAGTGCGGCTCCGGAGCCGCATGCGGCTCTTTGGCTCCTTGAGTGCGGCTCTGGCACAAATATCCACGGGCCCGGGCGCTAATTCTGGTCGAGTGTCCTTTCCATGCAACGTTGAATGTGTACGTGAGCGTTGACGTAGTACCTGTTTCGTCCGATAGGGGCGCAGCGCAGCGTAGTACCTAGTATGACAGCTGTCAATCTGCGTACTTGGCGGTTACAGACGGGGCCAAAAGTATGACTGGACTCAGAAAAGGGTTTGTTGCCATTTTGATAGAAAAAAATAGTTACGAGATATTGGTTTATCATTGCATTATTCACCAAGAAGCGCTTTGTGCGCAGATATTTCCGGAAAAAATTAGTAAAGTTATGGGATTAGTGATCACGATCATCAACTCCATTGTAGCTAAAGCTCTTAATCATCGTCAATTAAGAGAATTTTTAGTTGAAATGAAGAGTGAGTACGCTGATCTTCTGCTTCATAACAAGGTTTGATGGTTATCAAGAGGGAACGTTTTAAAACGCTTTTGCTCAAGATTTTGAAAGAGAAACATTGTTTCACTTTCCGAGCCTGCTGAAGCATCGCCAAGAAAATAATTCCTCTATTGACAAACACCATTTCAAAACAACAATTTTAAATATGAGGAAAGCATTTCTCAGCAGGTTTCAAAGCGACCTTAGCATTCGTCAAAAATCTTCTTAATGCTACAATAAACTGAGTTGAAATTTTCTCCTTTTGGCATTGACATTGGTAACTTTGAAATATAATTGCAGGATTTAAAAAACAAGAAAATATGGAGCTCCAAATTTCAACGTCATTATATTGATTTGAAAATATCGGGGAAGAACGAATGTGATCTTAGTTCACAACACAAGTGGTCTGCTTTGAAAGACCTGGAGAATGAAGTCATGATCATTTTCAACGTTTGGAATAGTATTCCTGACTCTTAAGATCCGCTGAAAAAACTTGCGTTTGCTGTTCTTTCCCTTTTTGGTTCTACATATTAATGCGAACAAACATTTTCAAGCATGAACTTTATCAAGAGTAAACTGAAAAGTTGTCTTATTGATGAGAACCTGGAATCATGCCTAAAATTAAAAACAACAACATATAAACCTGACTTACTGAAACTTCCCAAGGAGATGCAAGGACATTGTTTACATTAAGTGTTTGTCAGTCATTGTCATGATTTAAATTTATGGATACCTTACTTTCATATTATTGTTTATCAACTAATAAATCTTTATTCAGTGTGAACTCAAGTTTTATTCAGTGTACCTGTAATTTAATGAAGGTTTAAAATTATAATAAAGGTTTACTAAATTAAAAAACAGATTTGGCTCTCAGAACTAGTTTGAATCGTTGTAATGTACATATTTGGCTCTTCGGCCAATAAGTTTGCCGACCACTGTACTAGGGTATGTGTCTCAATTAAATGCGATCTGATAACTAATTTAAATTAAAAATATTCTTGGTTATATACTATCTAACAGAAGCAATTTTTTGTTGATTTGACATTTTTTTTTCAGTTTGCTATTGTTGTAAAATGAGGGCTCATTAAAGGTAATAAATAACGTTTTTATTGATGACAAATCAATTTTAAAATTTTATGTGTTTGTAATTCATTAAAACATTATTTATCACCTTAAATGAGCTATAGTTTTGCTGTTTTTTATTTTTTGCCCTCAAATTCATTTCAAAACAATGATTTTTTATATTCCATGTTATCAACAATGCGTAACGCAGTAAATAATTTATTATCCGCAAGCATCCGGTGTTCCACAGAAGGCACGTGCAACTCGCGCAAGTATCATATGTACACGAAATACATAACGATTTTGTTAATAATAATTCGATTCTGCTTGATTAATCAATCAATCCCGAAAATTTCGGGATTATGTTTTATAATCCCGGGACCCATCAGGTATTTAAAATCGTTAGGGATCCGGGATCCCGGGATTGCAATCCTAATAGTGACTCAAGCGAATACGCATCTGTGCGAATACTTTAAATAAATATTCTTAGCTCTCAATTTCTGCATCTATATATGATAATTTTTGAATAAAAAACAAAACTCTTCACTGTTTTCATTTATAGATTTCAGTTTATTACATTAAATTATGTAACATATTTTATGCATATAAATTCCATTTTTTTAAATGCATATGCAAAATATATTTTATAAATAAAAATTATAATTTATTAAAATATCACACAACATAAAACTGTAACTAAACTGCGAATCCTTTGTATTATAAAATTAACTATAAACTCTGCCTAACTTGTCGATGGAAAACAATAGTTTTTACATAATTTATACGCTTACTTATTTTCTTTGAAGTGCTCTTTTCATTTTGTGACACGCTATTTTGTTAGTTGTATTGTTATACGATACATAATGTCCTGTAGCGCAGGTCAATCTACATATTAGTGAAATTCCACGTAACAATAACGGCAAAGCTCGATTGATGAGAATCTCATATCGCATAACGTTCGATAATTTAGAAAATATATATAATACATGTTTGCTCACATGGAAAATGGTGCATTATTTCGAATACAATGGATTTCTTTATCAATTTATGATTTTGTTCTAGAGAACGAACCCAATACATTGCACTATTTGCAGATTAACGTTAAGTTATTCTTAAATATAAATAGTAAATGATATTCTAAATTAATGCGCTAATTTAATTTAATTATCATTATGCGGTGAATATAATAGAAACGAGTTCTTGGTAACCATTATCTTGAGTATTTATAATATACGCTATTTATTATATCGTTAACTGTTATGAGCGCAAAAGTTGAGCTTTAAATTCTCTTAACGATGCTTCGAATATGCGATCTGGCAAATTTGTGGTGTTGCCAGCTTTCGTATAAAGAAAATTGCTCGATAATCTTATTGTAAATTAAATTCTCGATAATTAGGAATTAAATGCATAATTCTGCATGTGCAATTTATTTTTATATAATTGTGCTAATTTTGTGAGTGATTTAAGAATTGATAATTGGCAGTTTCGTATAAATTAATAAAAAATAAATTTTATAACATTGCTCTCTATTTATTTAAATATTTATATATATTTCTTATTTAGCTCGTGATCGAATAATACATAAACACGTAGGATATCTACATATAATAAAAATAAAACCTTATGAAAGCTTAAGAAAAACGATACAGGGTGTAATTAAATAAATTTTATCTATTCGGCGAAAATCTTGTTGTACAATGTCTTGTGGTAAAACGCAATAATTAGAATGAACTTTGTTAAATTCCATGTGTAAATATACTTATTAACAATAATTGTTTAACTTATTTAAAACTTGGCAAGATTATGTGCCTCGTAAAGCTTTTGACTGTTTCCTGTCTTGGTACGTTTATAAAATTGTAAATATTTCGACACGCGTGATTCTCATACCAAAATGACTTCAAGATGTTTTTCTTTTTAATTTAATGAATATTTATTATGATTTTCGAATATCTTTTATTCTTACAAATGTATGCTATATTTTATTATGCCGACTATATTTCTATTCATTAAAAAGTTCGCGATATATGTACCTATGTACATACATATGTATCAATATCTACTCGACCGATATTATTAATATAATCTATGCTATGCAATGAGTATGAATATATTATACAATGTGGAAGTGTTTTTTTTAACAATACATTTTTTTGTGCAATTATGTTTTCGTTCGTCCTTGTGCAGAAGCAGTGTCATTAACCCAAATAGCATTGGCATTCTAAAGTTTGCACAATTCACCTTCTAATTCGTGATAACTTTATAAGAAGCTAAATAGTATATTCTTTTAACATTAAGTGCCATCTTCAATAAAAAAAAACAGGTTATCGAAACTCGTTTTGTGTTATATAACACTTTTGTGTCTCCGTGACATTTCCTCTGTGGCAATGAACCTAACATTTTTCTTCCATATATACAAATATCAAATTAATCCTATAAGACTATCAAGGCCAGAAGAATCTGTCAAATTTCTATTCAATTCCGGACGCGGATCAGCACGTATACAAAAGATCCATCCATGATAGCAACAATCGTTTCCTGTATTATGGTAATATTTTTTAAATCCAACCTTCTGAAATCTATTGTTTGGGCAATAATGTACTGTTCGCTTTTTTTTTCTTCGTTGCCCACATTTTTGGCCGTTGAATCATGACGACCGTTTTTTGTCCGTCCGAATTCCCTTTCGGTTAACACCGTTGCTTTTTTTGGGCTCGATTACTTTTGTTCGAAAGTGAAATCTTCGCTCAGGTAATAATAAGCGGTCACGATTCAGGTGCGTTATCTAACTTTGCCTTTATTTTTTACTATATTCTAGGTCAGGCGTAACTTTAAAGTTTTGTTACATGCGTGTTCAATTAATATTTATGGCAATGAACTATTTATATGCTATTTATAAATAAATGCATATTTTTTTTCAATATTAAGACGCATCTGCTACTTGTTGTACCTCTGTAAAAGAATACGTTTTTTTCATAAATTTTATAGTAGACATCACAGTAGCAGTACTAAGTTGCAGCAGCAAATGAAAGGTAACATGTGACCACAATTTAAATAATACAGTAGTTCATTTGGTTTAGTTAAATATTTATAAAAAGTATATTGATGTTTATTCATTTTAACAACATACAGCGACGCTCGTGTGATGTTTCTTAATATAATATTTAACATAGAAATATCATGTAAACATCATAAAAAAATATTTAGATAAAATAGTTAGCCTTTGATGTTTATGCTAAAATGTATATAACAATTTTTCAAATTTTCTTTCGATTTTTAAAGGTAAAAAAATGTTTAAAATTTGAGTTTTATATATATTCGTATATTTATAATTTAACATTAATACTTGAAGATTGAAAACAATGAGGTTATAATATTAGGTGACTAGATTTTCTACTTTAGACGCAATTTATTTGTTATCGTCGTAAAATATTATTATATCACGTAATAACCTTTGAGATAAATTAGGTGTAAGAGATGGTAGAGCTAACATTATTTTTATATTATATATTGTCGTTAGTACAGATTTAAAATTTACGATTATTAAAAAAAATAATATCATTCATTAAATTAAATTATAATTTATAAGTTATGAAATAAATGCCATATTTACTTGCGATTTTTATTTTTAAATCATTAAAGATTTTTTTTGAATATATTTTGGACATCAATTTAACAGGTTCGGAATTTCTTCTTTAGTCCGAAACACTTTTTACTGAGTTTTGCAGGAGAGGATATCAAAAAGTATCGTGTATGCAGAGAAAATAAAAAAACTGACTATTTTAATATTCAGATTGAAGTTTCTATGTATGAGACTTTAATCTAAATATTCGAATACTGAATAAATTTGTCACTATTTAACTATTCGCTATTTGAATATTTATCTAACTATTCGTTGACAGTTGTAATGGAAATATTAAATTAAATAAAAATTCTGAACACCAAGAACCGTTTAACTCTAAATACTATATTGTGTATTTATCTATTATAATGCAGGTAGTCATTTTTTTCGATGTACAGCTGCATTAGTTACAGTCAAATTATGCCTTTTTTATCTTGTAAAATTTATCTTTTGATCCTTATGTTACTTATATCAAATATGTCCGTGACAGCTAATATCCGACAGTATACTTATTAATAAAAAATACACTTTGTTATTGCCGAAATTACAGATATTGCTCATATTTCTGAGTTAATATTGTGTAGCTGTAATTTTTTTCCAAATGTAGTATTAATTTTTGTATCTCTTTTTAATCAATTTTAATAATTTTGTTTATAAAAATTTATTATGGTAATATTATTTACAGAAAATCGAGTTTTTTAGTATTTTCAACTGCAGGTTTAATTAAAGTTTGAAACATTTAATGCTCTATTATTTATACCATTTTAATAAATAGTTTTTATAAATACAACACCTAAAATTATTTCCTAATTAAACTATATTATTTCTTTGTTACTTTTTATAATTATTTAGTATTTTAAACTAATTGAATATCTAATAGTAAATGCTAAAATATTTTCGTAAAGTTAGGAAGAATCAAAAAATACAGTTTGAATGTTGTATAAAGGTTCAGTTCCAGTTAGAAAACAATAAATAGTATCATAACTATGTATTAAAATGTTAAAAATAAGTATTTTTGTTGTACCATTGGAATACGCCGATTTTTAAAAATCTGTATTCTTAAATAAATTTTGAAATACAAAAGGTAATATGATATTAAAAAAAATATTTTTTAATTGAACTCGCTTTTTTTGTACTAATAAGTCTTTGATAATTTTTAAGTTCAATACTCAAAATTTGTGTTTGGACAAGTGCGTATTTTTTATTTGAGGTAATTTTGTATATATAATAAAAGCAAGATTAACTAATCATAGATTCCGATATATTTTTAGTTATTATATGAGTTTTAGTTTATTTTGTTATATATTTGTAGTAACACAAATATAAAAAGCGTGGAACATTTCTAAATGAAAATATATACATCGTTTTACTGTTTTTATGTAAAAATTTAAAAACTGATTTTTAACCAGTTTCTGCAAATTCTGGAATTCAAAAACCGATATTTTAAAGTTGTTTCGGGTGTTTTATCTACCACTTTTGAGTTTGAATGCCTAGAGGGTGTTATTTTACAGCCAAATATACACTGGAAAAGCTGGTAACAGTTTATTTTATAAACGTATATAAATTACTACATATAAAAAAAATGTAGATGCTGTTATCTGTCAGTGAAGTTGAAATAGCAGATCTTGGAAATCAGAGAGTCTACAGTGTCGTGTTAAATGTATTATTGACGGCTGTGATTTCGTGGAGCAGGTGGGATCTGTCGTGATGCGTTCTCTAAACGAACTAATGATGTTTCTCGTATCGAAGCAGTCTTCTGACTCGTCTCAGCTGCTCTGACAAATATTTGTGATAAGCGTTAGTTCTGGCAAATCGCATATGATGATGATTCTAAGCCATTTGTATAGCTTCTAGGAAACACCCCTTAAATGTCTTCACGCTGCGAGAAACGGTCCAAATGGCTACATAGGTGTTTTGTAATCAAGGAGTTGAACAACAATAGTAATGTGCGCATGGTAGAATGTATTGTCTAACTCGCGTCCTTTCCAAACAAAGAGTAGTTTTTTAGTAGTGTGTGGCTTGAGGCGGTTTGATATTCATTTATTTGTTCAAAATTAAAACTTTACTATAATATAATATTTTTTCTAGAAAGCAATGAATAATAATAATATAATTGATCTCATTTCATAATATCTACTACCTATAGCAGATAAAATGCAATACATCTAAATGTATAATCATTTTATTGCGTTACCAGCATATTTCTTTTACGATTTTTCTTAATAGAATTTAAATGTAGGTAACCTGCTGCTTTCAGAGGGTTCGAAAGATGTAATAAATGGATTAACCCCCTTTCTGCGTCATTTCGTATAGATACAATTTGAAAAGGGTCGCCCGAGTAGTCACCGCGAACCCCAATAACTCAAAAATGTTTGTCAGATAAAAGAGTATCGAGCGTAATGCAACTTTTGAGAGGGTTTTCTTATTTATGTGCGAGTATTTTCACACAGCAAAAATAACTACTATAATTAATCGTCGGATGTTATAATTTTAGATCCATTGAAGATTTTCTTATTATGGAAAAATACACCATTCAATGTAAATTGCTGAGTTTTACCGTATATAATATAATTATGTACGCTATTAAAAGTTGAGATTGAATGTGTATTGATTTTATGATTTTTTATATGGAATTAATGGAATTGCTACTAATAATAATTATGGATTTATATGCATTCTTATGACGTATCAGAACAGATACGTCCTCGTTCGCATTCTGCTATATTTTATCCATGGTGTCGTTAATTTTCATAGAATGGCTTATAGTAAGCAGAATTTATTGCTTTTAATTTACGATAAATCATTTTTATATTATACATTAGTTTGGTTCTTAGGTAATTTGTATACGAGTATAAATATTAGGTTAGATCGATTAATGGTCTTGCATGAATTTTATTGCTTTGTTTTCCAAAATAACAGAGTCCTTTTGTTGTTTTTATCCTAATCATATTAAGAGCAAAAATAAACATAAGCGCATTTAATTTGGTAATTGCGCGTTCAATCATTCCGAAACGAGAGACCCCCATTGAGTTATGGGTGTAATAAAAATGTGTAAGAGACCAAAACCACTTGTGGTCGGCAAATTGGTAGAATAAATAAACAAGGTCGCAGTGCACGACCTTACAGAACTCATTATCATTACGACCTTACTTACATGTAAGAATACTGTGTGTTTATGTTTTTTTACATTATTACCTTTACTTTTTTAAACATAGTTGAAGCTCTGAATGCAGATAAGATACAATAATTATTTAAGTAGTCCTTAAATACATTTCTTAAATCTGTAATAAGATTCCGCTATCATTTGGCAATACATACGTTTTATATGGACCAACAGTAGTGATTAGTTATGATAAGAGCAAATGGGTTTAAGGTCTATTTGCCGAAGATATTTTAACAGAAGTATGCTTGCGTTAGATAAGAAAATTCTTAACATACGATACGCGTTGTTTGTTTTTTGTGCATTCAGTATAATTAATGCAAGGTGCGTTTTGTGAATAATATGTATATAAAAATAATATTGTAATATCATAATCAATGTTCTACTTTAACTATAGAAATCAAATAAAAAATACATTCGCTACTGTTGCAAAATTGGGATTGAAATTATTAATAAGAGTTTTTCGATAAAACCACTAGCGCCCATATTATGTTACAATTTTTACATTTATTCACTAATGGACGTACACGTTGTATCTACGTGTACGTACTTAGACCTTTGTTTGCACACGGGTGAAAATCAATGACGCTAAAGCTATAAAAAAATACACAAAAAATATACAAAATACATCACATAGTGATACTAATATTGTTTTTTCTCTTTTTTGTAAAAAACTAATTATACCCTGTCTAACGAAATTATTAAGTAAATATTGTTACTTAATTCATGAATTTTCTACGAACTCAATTTAAATTTATGTTTTTTTAATAGTCAAAGATGCTGATAGCTCACTTATCACTTATTTATATATTACGTAACTAAATAGTGTTAATGAAAGGCTTAATTATATTATTTTATAATTAAATATAGAAGCGATAATATATTTCCTCATTTTTGTTATAAATTAATTATTATGTTCAATAGACTATTGCTATTTTATATTTATACATTCGCATTAATCGTTTCTCTAAGAGAAAAATCAGAAGAGTTCTTAGACGAAGTGTCTGAAGGGCAGTGCTGAGAGTAAGTTATTCTTGCTGCCCACGTCCCTGTATTTATATATATGATCCCCTAAATAAAAAAAATTGTTGTCCGCCTCTTTTAGATAGGACGACCAATTACAGAACAATGACGAGTTTTTTAAAACAACATTTGCCGATAAACAGATAACGTACAGTCTTTTTGAGCGTAAACCCGAATGCACGCGTTATCTTTTTAACTATTGATAAATTACTAACTTAAAAAATAATTACTAGAAAAAATCACTTTAGACTGCCCTATAATTAAACTGTATTTGCATTGGCTTAGAATAATTTAATACCAGCCATTAAGCAAGTTAACATCTATACAATAATAACTCAGAAATATGAAAAAATTTTGAAATTTCAGCAATTACCAAGTGTTTTTTTTCTTAATTTTGTTTGTTAGTCACACATAAAAAGGTATTAATTAGGCTGCAGCGATACACAAAAAAAATGCGTTGTATAATTGCACTGTCTTGAAAAATAATATACAATTGTGCTTTTAAAGTCGATTTTTGCTGTTCCTATAAATTAAAAATATTTTACTACAGATATTAACATAACAAGCAGTAATAATTAAAATAATACTTGGTACCGTTTGAATTAATACTATTTTAAAAATTAATATAAATACTCTTAATACTGTTTAATCAGTATTACTATTGTGTACTATTCGATATTAGAATATTTGAAAACTCTACACAAGATTTATAAATGATACGCAAATGCACGCGTTATCTTGGCGACGGATATTTTAATCCTTCCTGAGTCATGGCTTGTACCCTGTGACTTAAGCTGCTAAATTGTTTCTCACGGTGGTGGCCTATTTTTCTTAGACGGTTAAAACGTTTTATCACGTGCCAAATTGGCATTTTTTATGAAAAAATAGCACGGGTAAATTCCTTTATATGTAAATAGAAGAGTGGTTCAATTGATAAATCCGACACTAAAAATATAGGGTAATTTGTTTATGTCTAAATATCTAAAAAAAAAACTCCGCTTATGTATAATAGAATGTTCTTTTCTTTGGAATCTTTGTATTTGTATAACTGAACATTTTCTATTGGTTTTGCTTGAAGAGCATATAATGTCGATCTTGCTTACAATCCAAGTCCTAAATTTCTGATTACAGAAACTATTCATTCGAGCTTATAAAGAGAAATTCCTGTTTATTTTAATAATAATACATGTCAGAAAACTGTACTGTAATAAATAAATACAATAAATAAATACATAATTTTTGAACTGGAGCTCTCTTATGCTTACATAATTCGTCTTAATAGAGGAACCCCAAACATATTTTTTAATTAAAATTTTCATGTATGAATTATTATTTATTAAGCAAGCGACACACGAGACGGTTCATCGCATCTCCGATTCGGCCCTGTTAATGACTAGACGCTCAGTATAACAAAGAGCCAGACGTCTTGGGGGACAGTCGGTCTAGTCACGCAAATTAAATTCGTGATCGATCGGCGGACGAAAAACGCCGTTAATCTTGCTAATTCGCTAATTGGACCAATTAGACAGTCGTCGACAATGGACTGAGACGGTTTTGCTCTAAAACCCCCCTAAATCCACCCCTTTTGTAAACTAACTTGCAGCGATAACGCATCGACGCGTGAGCGTTTCCAAGTCATGCGTAACAATATGTAACTGGCAGTAGACATTTCTTAGTTAAATCTTGTATTATATATGTACATACAGACAATGCTTTAAAATGATAAAATGTATTGAAATATACTATGACTAAATATTAAAATGATTTTTTTATATTTTGTGAAAAGCTCTTTTATGAATAAAATTAAATCAGATAATAAGGGTGAAAATAAAACCTTATAAATTTTTGTAATAAAAATACAATTTAATTTATAGTGGTTAAGATGAGAAATGCCACTAATTTAAGTTGTTAATTTGTGTGTCGCTTGTAAATATTGTGTAGAGTTTTAAGAGTATTTATATTCATTTTTAAAATAGTATTGTTTCAGACTTGAAAGCACAATCAATTGTATTATATATTATTTTTCAAGACTTTGTGCAATTTTACAAAGCAATTTTTTTCTTCGATGTACCGCTGCAATTTCTAATGCCCAATTAAACCTATTTTTTTTGTTTTGCATTTTTTTATTTATAATATTTATAATACTCATGACCATAGCAACTAATAACCGACATAAAATCTCATATTTCTTAGTTATTATTATATGTGAATTTTATACTGAAAAATTTTGTAGTATATTTACCTTACGGGTTAATCGTGTGAACTAATCACTTTCGATAAGGCGTTACATTAAAAATAAATTTTATTTATGTAGGTATTACGTGAAGTTATTTATAAACTCTTCTTTGATTTATTACCGGGTACATTCTCAGTTAATAATATCCATATTGACACACTAAAACAATAAGATTCTTATATTATATATACAATATTCTATAATTTTTTTCAAAAATATATGCACCTATAAATGGTATAATTAAGCTCGCTGTGTTTAAACATTAACTTTTAACTCTTACAATATTGTATTTTTAATATCTTTTGTGGGTATTAAAAATTCGTAATCACCAGTCACGTCACGTAAATACATAAAAGAGTAATTTTTAAACTACCACACGACAAGTAACGATCGTCATTTTTAACTATATTTTCGTTATAATCGACCTTCTGTCTGGTTTAGTCGCTGTTAACATTGTCAATTTCAAGGTCAGTCACATTGACATAACGACAAAATTTTAGAAGTTTCTGCGCATAAAACAAATTTTCACGGAAAATGCTAATAAGTATTAGCGTAAAAAACTCGTTTCGACACATCTACTATGTAAGAACGTGTACCGGAGAACGAATCGCTTTGTAATTCAAAGGTAAAAAAATACAGATCCAGGGTCAAAAGTCGGTTATTTTGACATTATGAGGATAAATATATTTTAATAAATCAATGTGGTTGGTATATGAATTTTTAAAGATTAATATTTAATTTAAGAACGAGAACTTTATTATAATAATAAATATTTAAAAATATGCTTTTCACTTTAATCGTTTTTTAACTGCGTACAATTCTACATTTTTATCCTAAGTGGTAACTATGTTCAATGTTCAAATTATAAATTGAAGCGATTATGCAGTAAAACGTTTTCAGTTAGAACGCGCCGCGCCGTTCGTTTATAGCAAATGTAAGCATTTTTAAAAGAAGAACTACATTTTACAATTTTTACATTGTAAGCGCGACTTTATCTTGCATGCACGTCGATATGTTTTAAAATATATACGGGAGCATTATTAGTACAGTGACTGGTTTCAAAAATGGATATATGGTGGGTGTGTTCCGTATCGTATGACTCATATTCTCCAGGGAGTATGGTCTCATAGATAATTACATATTTATATACCTCTACTATTTAAAATAACAGTAAAGGTGCGTAGATTTTTTTTTAATAATTTAAGTTTACTCTAATTGTTTTAAAAGTTCCGATTCACTATTTATTATAAAAAATATTGCTTAAATTTAAAATACGCATGTTATGCTGATCGAGTTATTCTCTTGGATATTCAATGTGACAGCTTAGCTAAAACAGATCTGATGTTCAAAGCGGAAATGGTTGCTTTTCTATGGACTTAAACTAGTACCAGTGCTTTTTAACTATTTTTCGGCTTATCAATGATCCTCTTTTTTCTGGATCCCCTGATTAATCATAACGCATGTATCTTGGGTTACGCAAGTCCAGCAACAATGGAATGTTAAAAAATAATATTTGTCAATTAATTTGTAATTTTATTAAACGCCACACGTGCCTTTTATAGTATATTTTGTTGTAGAGTTAATTTCACCGAAAAATAAATATAACCTTGATCTTTTGTCTTAGTCGTTAAAACAGCGACGTTAAAATAACGACAATTGTTTCGTTTTTATACAGAGTGAGGGACCTCACTCGCGCTCTACATGGTCAAGAGCGGGTCTTGCGGAAATCAATGGTTTAAGAAACCTAACTTTGCAGCAGCATTATTTTTCCTAAATTTTATGCCATTCTAAATAATAGTTCTATATATTTTTTTACTATTTCTCTTAAATATTTATGTCGTTGACTTACTATATTTTTTTGTATATTATAATAAAACTTCAAACTCAAAAAATATTTAAAAATGACTGATTGCCGAAGGTTCGCAGTCAGTTCTGACTAAGCGAAGATTTTTAAACATTGCTCAACACTTTTTTTAACATATTTTCTTTCTGGCTGATTTTTACCTTCAATACTGTCGGTTTCATTACTTATTTTAATAGATCCTGTATCGCAAATTTTTATTTTTTTATTCTTCCGTTAAAATAAATTTGTATTTAAATAATATTTTTACAATTTGGTTTAAAAAAATAGTTTTTAATAGCTTGACTGTATTTTATTTTAATAAATATCAGTAAAATCCATTATAAAATTTGCCGTGGACAAGCGCCATACAAAAAGTACTTTTTATGGATTACACAAGTATCTGAAAAAACTACTTTTTTACGTCATTCTCGGAAAAGTGCCAAACATGTAGTTATATAACATAGTTCTATAATTTTGACGGGTTCATCAATTAAATTACCCTTTTATTCGGATCAAATCGGCAGGTCGAGAAACGTTCCAAAAACTTTTAGCCACATGATGTGCTATTAAATCATTAGCCCAAGTGAGAAGGTTAGAGGTATAACTACTTGGAATCCATTGCGTGCATCACTGCCGTTACCGGTAATAAGCCCATACGAGTCCAACCCTTCGGGAGGGTACTCAGCTTGTGACGGTCGGGTGAGCAGTTCCCTACACCCCGTGGTATTAACTATGTTATCGGAGATATGTAAGTTATTCTCCGGAGCATTAAAGGAGACAGTCTTTTGTTGCCTGGCCGGCACTGCAATTGCATTGCATGCATTGCGTATCATCCTAGTAATAGCACCACCTCAGTCGCAGCCTTTAGTCCTCGGAACTCAGGAGGGGCCGAGCCCTTTGGCCTGCTTGCGTTACTTTGCTATGCTTTGTTCGTCCTAGGTAGTGCCTCGTGCTCTACTTCAGACGGCCTGTGCGAGAGGTCCCTTCCCCTTAAGGGTCAGTCGGCATGTGTTTTAACTGTCGTAAGAAAAAAATGTTTCTTCGTTAAAATGAAACATCACCGTGGGGTAACCTTTTAGCAGATTAAGTCACAAAACATAATGTTTATTAGTTTCAAACGGTAACCTATTAAAATACTATAAAGACGGCTATTTTTTTTGTAATCAGACATTCGTTCATTCCTATGGAGGGGTCTTTGTATATGAATTCGAGAACGCGGGAAACGGACGTTCACTTTCTCAGTAACTTCGACAGAGACTTCATTTGACGCTTCTACTGAAATTCACACTTAAACATTCGCTTCAGAGTTCACGGCTTTAAAACTTTAAGAGCTTTCCAACTTAGAGCCATCAAGTTCGTATGAACTTTAACCAAGAGATGGCCGACCCAACTTTAGACCATCAAAGCTCACAGAAGCTGCCGCTTCTCTCTTTGCTTCCCTTATTACAGTTCGACGTTTGAAATTCATAGTTTATATGATAGAAGCTGTTAAATATAATAAATGAGGACTTTTAAAGTCATACTGAGCATATGAGATTGATTGATAACGTATTTATGTATGTATTGTATAATACATAATAAAAAATATATATAAATATGTGGCAATTAAGTTAAATTGGTCGAATTCTTTCGTAGATTTCTATGTTTAACATATCTAATAATTAGCACTGACACCGAAAGTATCAATCCGATAAAAATCTACTATATAACTTTTTATTTCACGCGTGGGGGAACATATTCTATATTTTCCTAACACTCGTAATAAATACTGCAACGAAGTGCTTTGTAAAACTGCCGGCACAGAAAACAAATCTAATTTATAGTGCTCGGATAATCTCTTTTACAATAGCAGCAGAAGACGTCTGCTAGCTGTTTCGTTTCTTTTTAATCCCTTACAATAAATAACAGCTCCTGTTATAAATCCGTGCTCGATTATTTGTATTTGAGCCGATCCTCGTCTCTATTGTCTTTCGCTAATGATTTCTCGGCGGGTTTCTCACGACCCTCGTGGGAATATGACTTCAAAGAGCAGATCCGAGACCCGGCTAATGGCGCTTGCATTTATCCATTTCAACGGTAATAAGTTTCGAGATTGGAACATATGAAATCATTTTATTAATGCGTAAAATAAAATAAATTAAAGTGCATTCGATATTTCACAATAGGGATAACGTATGGGAGTTTAATCTTTAATAGTCAGTTTTAAGGGTCGGGAGTTTGCCTTTAGAATATGACCCTCGTAAAATTAAAACATCAAGTTAGCTTCAGCATAATATCGGGGCGAACGAACTAATGCTGGCTGGGGACTCATTTTAGGCATCTCCGGAGGCTTTGTTTGATGGCCCATAAGCAAGTTTAGGCAATTTAAGGACCGCAACAAAATCCCGGGACTTGTGCTTGATTTATTTAAAAACTAAACTTTGAAAAAGCTTGATTCATAAAAATTTCACGGGTATAATGAGTCTATCGCGTCCGTCTTCGAAACGTGTCGCTGGGTTATTTATCATCATTATTTTTAATCTGTAGATGTGATATTATTTCAAGCTTTCAAAATATAAATTTTTAAATTGTTGTTAACATGCAGCACGTAGAAAAATATATTATGTTAAATCATGATCGTGAAATGGACCGACGCCACGGCTGTCTAGGCCCTGATTTAATCTGACAGTGCTGTCAAATTCTGCGGTCCATTTTGCTCGTTTATTCGACTTCAGAGGTCAGTGTCAAATTGGGAATTTAGCAAAAATAGATTTTTGTCACCTTGTATAGTTGACCGCTGATAATTCCACACGCATCGAATCTATTTTTAGCTTCAAGTTAAATGGTTTCTCATCATAATATATATACGCTTGTTTTTAAATGTTTCGTATTCAGTGATTGAATATGCATAATATTGTTCTATTATAACTGCGGATAGGTATTGACCACAAGTTATTATCTTATGGCCAATAGCCTAGAATACATATTATGTTTTTTATGCACTCGATTTATTTTGTAGAAGAGTTCCTGCAAACATTATTATGCTATATTTTTACAGACAGTTCATGTCTTGATTTATCATGTCTGTCCGAAACTCGGCAAAATAATGTATATTTTTTTGGGATCTACCGAGAGATGAGACGACGTGTTTCTAAACATGCTTAGTTATTTCGGACTACCTGCATTGGAATTCGGTTTACAAATTAATACAAACAGTACTGTATATATAGAAGTGTTAAAATAAATAGGCGAAGTTAAAACAAATAATTCCTTAACGAGTAAAACAATCATAATTTATAGATATCAGTCTATAAATTTGAAGTACTGACGGAGTTAGTGAAGGGTAAGCAATGTCTCGATAAGATTAAAAAAGATTTTCGGATCGTTTTAAAGATCTATCTAGAGTGGAAGATTGTCTTTTAGGTTGAATATCGATAGGATTTAGAGGAATGAGTTTCATTTTACTCTGATCTTAGGTAGAAGTAACTAAGGCAGAATTATTTTTATTTAAAATCTCCCCAAATATATATACAATAGAAATTAAATTTTAATATCTTGGTAATATGCTTATGTCATTTATTATTTTATAGGGTTTAAGTATTCATATAATAAAATAAGTTTTATTATATGTTTGTGTTGATTTTGCTTTTAATTAATATTTATACGGTGCAGTAGTGAATTCTTAATAGAAAATGCATTGCTGTGAGTTTGCAGTTGCTGCTATGTATTTTGCAAGTGAAATTTTCAGTTGCCGACACCTTAAAAACGCCGTGAAAATTGTTTCACATTCTCCGGTAATCTCCCTTTCGCATTCACCCCGTGGAGCAACTTGCATAAATGTATTCGATAGATTTTTACACCTAGCATATTTTCCCATGCATAAACACACATACATAGTGTATGCTATAATATATTTAACTTCAGTAAATAAAAATTTTCATCAATTCAAAATAATAGTCAGAGTCCTAACGAATCCTTTGTTATCGACCCGGTAGGAATTCGGATGATCGGTTTTTATTTTTAGACTTTGTTTTATCCCAGTGCTGCATTCTTCGGCTGAGAAACGAGTAGGGAGAAAAAGAAAAGTTAAAAAAACAAACAGGTTTAGTTCGTGCGTTCGACGTGCCCCACTCGCTTCGAATAACCAACCTAATGACTGTGACATTACTGACCGATTTTTTCTACTTCGTACAATGTCGTTTCGTTTTTCAACCATTTTTTCAAGCATAAAAACACACAAAAAGTTGTAATAAAAATTCATCTTTGATTGTTGCCAATGAATTTCTGATCTTTGACTTTGAAGCGATTCTTCTATGATCGTTAAAATGTCCGTGTGAATATCCGATTACTTTTAAAGTCAAAACAGCTATATCTAAATAATGTATTTAATAGTAGATATAAAGATTTGATTTAAAAATAAATCAGTTTATTAATAATCGAATGATCTATAATAGCTCGACTTTATGAGTAACGCTAATTTATAAAAATTAGCTGCGGATTTCGCCATTAATATATAAGCTTAAATGAGCTCAAATTTTTATTTCAAAGCTTGAAGTTTAAAGCCTCAACAACAACTAATACAAAGGATTACAACTGTAGCTCTTCTGGATATTCCAGACTCTTCTTGACATTGGATTAATTAAAACATATCTGAAAATCAATCTTGTTTTTCAAATATTTCTCTCTTTTATCCTGTTTCTTCTGCTTAGTGTTTAAGCAAAATACAATTATTTTTCAATTAAATATGACCAATTGTATATAATATTATTTTTAAAATGATCTAGTTTAGGAGTCGGCAAACTTTTTTTGTAAAGGACTGGATGGAAAATATTTTAGACTCAGCGAGCCAGAAAACAAAGTTTAAATGAGCTTTAAAAATAAGAAAACGCATAATTTTCTCTGTTTTAAATTATCTTAGGATCTATTATTGCCTATTTTATTTATTCGATTATAATATTAATTTTTGCATGTATCGTAAATTGCTTAAAATACGTGTCTAGTAATAAGATTTTCTTATGAAAATAATGTAATTTTTTTAAACCATCAAACTGGGGTTAGATGTACGTCACTTTCAATCATCAAAATTTATTGCGAATGGTTATCTGTTATTGTTGACCTGAAATTGTGATTTTATGTATTTTATCTTTAACAATGTCTAGTTAATACAAATATAACTCCCTATGTACATGTTCTTAATTTACCAAATTCGTCACTTAAAAGACACATTTAGAGAATTCTGGAATTTTCCTTTCAGCGTTTCCAATCACTTCCAATTTAACGTAATTATAAATTTCTTAATTGTAGAGGCAAATGAATTTTTGATAATTGCAATGTATATTGCACCAAGATTCGAAAAACGCTGCTATAACTGCAGCTTGCACTATTGCCACAATTTTTTATGGCAATAGTGATAATAAATGGTCATTCAATCAACGCAAGTTATCGTCGAAATGACTTTACCTCAGTGTATGTTTCATATTTGAGCACTGTTTTCATCGAAATGCAGACTAGTAATTCATTAACTGTTTGTATAAAGCTCTAAAAATGTTAATTTAGTGCTACTATTTTTACCTAATCCTTCAATTATACAGAATATTCGATGTTTCACAAGGTACACTCATTATAATTTGATATAGCGCGCCTTTGGAAAATCTGGATTTAGCAAGGGCGTTGAGAGTCAAAAAAGTTTATAAACCACTGGGGGAAGCCAAATATTTTAATCAAAATTATTTGTTTTGCTATTAAATTGGCTATTGATGTTACTCACAATGTGCTCAACACTTCTATAATTTTTTTTCACCGAAATCCTGATAGATAAGGCTGCAAAAATAATACAAGACTTTTATAATTCATTATTGGTAAATAGTTTTGTGGGGATCTTATTCTTGAAACTCACGTAATAATTACCGTAACCAAGGATGATCATTAATAATAAGGATAAAGTAGACATTAGTGTTAAGGATAGTACCACACAAAAACACTCGTTACGTCCAGTAAAAAGGGTTTCACATAAATAACATGCATTTATGCTCCGATGCATTGAAAGAATATTTATTTGTTGCGAAATAGGCACGAAAAACAATATATCACCGGAAGACAAAAAATAACTGTAAAGCCACAATATTCCTGTTGCACTTGTCGACATCTTTATAGAGACGTATAAGCTGCATAGTTGTGATTCTTTAGCGAGTTTTTTAACCCTTGATACTCAAGGCTGATCTCCATGCTGTCGCTGGAAAAAGTGTTGCAAATTCGAAAAACATACTTCTAAAAAAAAGCACCATTTTGTTCCAGCCTCATTTTATTTTTTGTATTTTCGCGAAAAAATCCGTTTTAAACTTTTCTGATCGTTGATTTTCTGCAAGTTGTGAATATCGTGTCATGGGTTTAGTTTGGTTATGACGATGTGTATTGTATTGTTTTAGTATGGACATATTGTCGTCGTACAATAAACAAAATGTTTGTCATCTAATTCGATAACGAAATAATTTATAATTCACTCTGCTTTAAAAGCACGACGTTCGAAGCACATTAATCTCTTATTTTCTGGCTTTAACAATGATAAGACGAATATACACGGATAATAAAATAATAACAAAATATCGTAAAAAGCATTATAGCGTAATGCTGTGACGAAGCAATAGGAGCACAACATGCAGTCACATCACTCTTTAATCCAACGGTTGACCGTTCCGTTATAGCGCATACATATTTTGAAATTTTAAAGAGTTTAAACATGTGAAATCTATTCCCAGCTCAATGGTCGGATTTGGCCCGCGGGTCGTAGTATGCCGACCCCATATTTAGTTAATAAGTTTGCTAAAAGTTGAGCCAGTCTAAAATATAACTTTGTACAGGACACATAAAAAGCCATTTAAGTCATTGGTAGTATATATTTTAAATTATTCATATTCACTTCATGAAACAATGTACAGGAGGAACCCACGTATGCATGTCAGTGGTTCTCACGATTTTTTTATATATATATAAATTCTCTGTACATTAACCTCGATGGTCAGAGGCGGAGTGGGCATTTCCGGACAGTCAAATCCATATATGTATGCTTACAATTGATAGAATGACGAATGGGAGATCGACGAACTTCGTTTTGTGAGTGTTCGTCAAACGTGGCACGCGTGCTGTACATGTTCTTAATATATGTACATATATCTTCTTATAATTTGATTCCATAAAATAGTGACATTGTATGATTGTCTCAAAAAGCTTAGAAAGCTCATTCTCATTTTTATTTTTTAATTTAAGTTAAAAATACATATTTCATGATTTGATCTGAGTCCCAGATCGCTCCGTCTGATTGTCAAGGAATTGATGAGATATTTTAATTTGACATCGAATTGCACCCGCGCGTACAAGCAAATTCGATTTCCTCTCTCTCTCGACGGCTCTCTCCCTACTTTGTGAGGTCGAAATTTCTGACAGACGAGGTCACCGCACTATTTACATTGTTTCCCGTTGTCACTCTTCGTTTGCCACCACGCTCCGTTGATTTACACGAGACAATGGCCATACGGGGAGGACCCCGTCGAAAAACCATGATGACGTCATCACGAATAATTATTAATATGCAACTGCATGAATATGCACTTAAGCTTAACCTCAAGCGCGATTAATAGCTTTATAGCCCCCATTTGTGAAGTATTTATTGTGCACATCAGTGCCAATATGATGAATGAACAATTGAAACAGGATTTCGATGGTGGCGGTCGGTAAATGGGAACCATGCGGGTCTATTATATTCTGTACCACCGACACTGTGATATATTAAAACCTTAATTCACATTATTGTACTGTCTGAGTTATTTATTTCAATGAAGGAACACAGACAAGTTAATATTCGTCTGTGGCGGTGCGTGAGTTGTGACTGTTTCTCCCAATACAAATATAAAATTCCGATATCCAGTATATTTTAAACATGAGTTGAATTCAGAAGTAATGAACACACATGATACAAATTTTTTTAAATTAATATATAATTATAAATCCAATCGATCAACATAGATAGGTTTACTAGATTTTCATATTTCCGCAGATGAATATCGTGATGATTTATTAAAATCGAGTACGTATTAGGCGTAACTAATGTCTTTTATAATGAGCTAAAAAAGTTCGTAGAGTATAATATATCAAATATGTATAAAAAAATAAAAGCAATTATTAACTTTTTAATGCTTTGATTCAGTGTTGCATAACGATTCAATTCACAAACTATACATATAATAAACCTCCGATTATCTGCTACACTTTTTTTGATAATCGTTTATTTTAATAATATGAATAATTTTAAAAACATAACAATTATATTTTATATAGACTATAACCATTTTTCTGCTTACGATTTGTTGTTAGTTACAATTTACTAAAAAAATAAGAATTGAAATTAAACGTTGGTAATTATAATTTAGGAAAAAATATATAAAAAACCTTTTACAATTTAGGCGAAAAAAGAGAGAAAAGTATAGGGATAAAATAATAATAAATTAAGTGATAATTTGAGTACATTTCACTAAAGATCTGGAACCATGATATGCCTCTAAAGCAGTGTGTGCGTTGGCATTTTGTGCTTGTATTTAAATTTAGGGTTGTTTTATCGTAGTCACTGATAAACGAGATTAGTGGATGAGTGTGGTGTCATGAAATATTTTTTATAATATTTTTTGGTATGAAAATGAGAGTGTTCCTTATGTATTGGCATTTGCAGGCTAATATGATTTTTTTATGATTAAATTATTTTTATTGCTTTATTTTGATTGACTTGCAATTTAGAAAAAATAGTATTACTGGTGTAACTCCACACCGAGCTCGACCATATACCGTTACATTATTATTATAATCCACTACTATTTGTCTCTCAGCCATACACCGTGGGGGCGACACCCTGCGCTTCTAAATAATCTTACAAGAAAAATAACGCAAATGTGCGGAAGCAACGCACATACAATATATCTCAAAAATTACATATTGTCTTGAGGTTAATAAAATTATAGGGTTATATTTTCAGTGAGCACATAACATTTATATAATGGTATACTCACACTCTGTGTATAGATCGTACCATTAACATTAGAAACAATTAATTATACAATATTTTAGCTTATTAGAATTGATTCAAAATAATATTATATTTGGTGCTTTTTTTATTTATGCGTATGTCCTATTATAAACTTATTTAAATAGTCAATATAAACTAATTTATTCGTTAAGCATATAATCTTTATGTTGCTGTGAACAAATTCCATATTACCCTCCGTTATAAATATATTAATATTAACTATTTAACTTGTATGTACAATCTCGCTATTAACTTTATTATTATTATTTTTAAACATTTTTTTAAAATCAATTATTAGTAGATCACATTTAATAGTTCCTGTTTTATAATTATACTTTTCATAACCATTTCAGCTACATATGTATTTATTTATATAGAATACATAATTATTATAATACTAAAATTTGTACTAAAATTATGTAGCGTGTGTTAAGGTAATAATAATAATTAATATAATTTATTAGTATATTTTATTTTAAAATTAAAAATGTATACAAAAATAACTTTATTATCTGTTACACAACAGAATTAAATTCAATTAAATTAATGTTGGTACAATAGAATAATAGCTACTTATAATTAACATTAAATATTATTTAATTTTTAAATAAATGAATCTAATTAAATTTAAAATTACTGACTTAAAATAAATATTTTTATTTTACATACATAATTGTATTTTTATTGATTTTTATTTAATAATCATATTTTATGTCAGCTATCTGTAGTATTAAAATTTAAATTATTAAATGCAGAAAGATCACTAAAACAAATATTACAATCATATTTGTTTGATTCTGTAAATTCATTTTTTTATTCCCAATAGATTATTTTAAGTAGTCTTTTTTAAATATTTTACTAAATTACGGTAATAAATAATGAGGTAATAACTAATCGGAATACTACATTTAATAACGTAATGCAGAGCTAGAAACTATATTGTTTTTATTTAAATAATGAACATACAATCCTAGAATCATCTCAGCTAGAACCCCTTAGGGAAGCTTACTCGGGTCTCTTTTCATTATTGCATATACATACTTATGATTTTAAAAATCTAATAAATATACTAGCGACAGTCAAATAAGTGCTAACTAGGTAAATATAATAACAATCAAAATCTAAATCATAATAATTTAAAATATTACTCATTAAATATATTAAAATGTCTTTATTATTTTTAAGTAGTTATCTATACAATTGATTGTTATATTTCGAAGTAAAACTATTTATAAAAGTTATACCAAATCGTTCACAATAAGGTTTTAGTTGAAAATCTGATTTAAATTAGTGTTCGTCAATATAAATTTTACAGTTTGTTTATGATTGTAATAACGAATATTAAATTAAAACATACTTTTGAAAAATATCAAAATTTGGTTAAGAATAAAGTTAACTGCCCTTGGAAAAAATTAAATAATACTACAAATGTGCTTACGTGATGGGCGTATAACTGCCGTAGTATCTATTAATGAGTATTTGCGAATCGTTTTATAGAAAAACATATAAATGGACAACCTTTATATGAAACTCAGGTGTATGCAGTTATTAAAGAAATGTTAGACACGTTTCTTTAATAACTGCATTTTATGCCTGCTAGACACACGCATAAAATGGGCTAATTTTGCATAAAATTGACACTGTTTTTAAATTAAAAAAAAAAAACCAAGTTAACACTTTCCATTTTAGAACATAAGCAGCACCCCCAGAGGACGTGGCTCTGGGGGTGCTGCTTATATTATTTTTTATTCACATCAAAACTTCTGTTGTGGTTTCGTGCATAAAGAAATAAATTATAATATTAAGTTTTTTTTATTTTCTGTTTATGTTTATATTATATGTATGTTTAGTTAAAAATTATTTAGCTATATTAGCTAAATAAATAATAATATAAAAAGCTTTACGTACCGCTCCCAATAGTAAATGCTATAGATTTAATAAATAATAATTAGGTCATGGTTTTAAATACATTTTTATAACATTGGCAATGATTTAGGAGTATCGGAACTAACTTTCCCGCGTATTGTAATAGACAGATATTAATTTGTATTAATGATTATTAATTTGTAGCTAAGCCTAACAAAGACGCTAATGCAAAGATAAATACGCAAACATAAAAGATGAAAGATCAGAGATGGATCTCTCGTATTAATTATAGCGTTTCCAAGATTGTGACTTGCTGAAGGACGCTGTCGACAAACACAATAGTTAATTTGGAGGCAAGCCAGTTAAACACTATTGGATTTAAAACCGATGAAAGCGGATAAGTACGTTTTCGTGTAAAACGAAAGTATCGATACGACAGTTGATGTATACGAACACGAATAGATAGATAGGCTGGTGCTCCAGACAGATACAGAGGATAAAAAAAACACAATTCGACGAAAGCTAAAGTCTAGAAGTCTAGTTTAAACAATTCCCGTATTTATTTTGGTTGTGTTGGAATTAATCTAGCATCCTAGTTCCCTTTGGCAGGCGTTTCACTAAGTTAGACATGATATATTGTCGTTTCATTACCGACGTGTATATATATTTTTTTGTCATCTTCTCTTCAGTCCGTCTTCAAAAAGTCGGCGACGTTGACTTCTCATTATTTCGTTTCATTCCGAGCTTCAACGTCGAATTAGAGGAAAGATTAACGCGTCTGAGCGGATGGGTCAAATAAATTAAAATCGCACACAATAAATTTACTAACGACACGATAGAAAACTTGCTTTACATTCGTTGAATATTTAAAGATAGAAATTCTTATAATTAATCTACCAGTCTTACATATTTTTCAATTCAGATTATAAACAGAAAGACGATTCAGTACCGTTTATTTGCGTTTATATACTGACGACGTGATTAGGTAGCTAAATAATCCAATGACGCATTCCATCTACATAGAGATTAGTCACCGATAGAAAATGTTATATAAAAAAAATAATCACACTACCTCGTGCTAGTATCATAAAATTGTTTAGGAGCATAGTGCCTTTTTATATCATAGGTGTTGAGCATATGAATATTTGTGTGGTTTGTCTTTACCGTGGGATACCTATGAACTCTCTCAGTCGTCTTTAATCTTTGTTCCGCGTACACAACTATTTGGAACCAAGAATAACCAATTAATTCGCCATTGTCCAACCATATAAGGATATCGGGGAGTTTATCACTCGAATTGTTTTGCGGGACCTTCAATTGTGAGAGACCTTGAAGTCTCTCGGCCAATTCAACACTGGTTGGTCAACGAAGACAAACCAAGGTCTCTGTGTCGTAAGTGCATCGTGTCTTTTAAATATGCCAATTCAATGCTGTTTCAGGCGAATAACATGGGGTCAACATAATATTAAATAGTATATAACTTAACCTGTATGTAAATTCTATTATTATATTATTCAAGAAACGCTGGTGGAATAATCCACGAGTTATCTTTGCATTGATCGAAAAATGCAAGAGCCAATTATCAGTTCTTAAGAATTGTTAATAAACTAAATTTTTATTGTTGCTGTAGATTGCAACAGTTTTTAAGATTATATATATTTTTTATATAATTAAATTTTTATTACTTAATAAGTTCGCCTTTTTCCAAAATTCTTTTTTATCTATAAATTGGCGCTGTTAAAATATTTATCATAAACATTGTGATGTGATTATGAATGTTTACAATCGTTTCTATGTCGTTAAAGTAGTTTAAAAGCGCTGTCTAGGCTGGTTTTGCGCCGAAACAATTCCAGTGCATGTGTCTAGCATTGAAATTTCTGGTTAAAATAACCGAACATCTAAGTTCAAATTCAGCATCGAATTCGCAATGGGTCAGATTGTGTCCATAGAAATTATACCCTGTAATAATATTTTTTTATGTTTAATTTAAATCGTGACGGCTTCCACGTAAATATTATTAGTGTTAATTAATATTTTTATTGACTTATCCGCTTTAGAGACAGTCTCTCTAAAGACAAGCAAAATTAGGAATGCAAATGTTTATGTGCCGTTTTAAATTAGTTGACTACAATAATATCAATTTTGTACTTACTAATCAATAGTTTCAGTTTTCTAGTTTTATATAAAATTCCACGGGTATTTCAAGTCGATATTTTAATTTTCATTTTAAGGAAAACATCAAGGTATTTCAGCATATATATGACATATAATTTAGAGCTTTTTTAGTTTATATTTTCGGAAATAGCCCAATTTATATTATATTTAACAGTTATTTCTTAAGTTATCTATTTATGTTATATTTACATTGGTATATAACTCTAAATAATTAATTTACATAACCTTCTAATTGTATATATTATATATTTTAAATTTCGCTTTATTTACAAAATACATGTTGAATATGTGATTTAATCCACTTTATTAGAATTAACTTCTATCGGATTGTGTCAAACGATTTTTAATGTAGTTTAGTTCAAACATTTTTAATGTAGTTTAGTCCATTATCAAAATATCTATCTTATAATATGTATATTTTACGGTTAAGTAAAATAAAGACGACAGGCGTTATATAGCCTTTAAACATTTTTCACTTAATTTAAAATGTAAATACTCTCTATGATATAACACTTCAATCTAAATTACACATCGCCATGTATATTACGCAATAAAAATAAAATACACCTATAAACCCGCGATACAAACTGATACATTAATCATGATCTTTATTGTACAAGTCGAGATTTTCGCGGATTATATCCGCGCTAAAAAATAAACCTAGTGAATATATCAGACGCTATGATGCTCTATATTAAATTTTAACGACCAGCCGTGTCGCAGTTATCGTTTACAAAAATAACCTGCAGTATAGATAAATTAGACACATTTCCGAATAGTAGTGACAAGTATCTCTAAAAATTAGTTTCATTAGTCTACACTTCATTTTTACGCACAACTAATAATAATATCGGCCGGTCTATATAGACGTGAATTATATTTCGAAATAATTATTAGTTTTTCATCTGCTACTGAAATTCTGTCGCCGACTCTCACGTGATAAATCATAGTTGACTTATGACTCGTTTGCGGCTTACGGTTGATGTTGTAAATATAGTTTCTGATTTCGTTATGATTTTTATTTTTATTTTCTTTATAGCGGTGCGTATATGTGAGAAAGCTTGATCCATTAATTGGGAGCGAAACGCATTCAAGCAACTCTCAAACTAAGATTCTCTATTTTATATACAAATTCAAAATCTGATTTGAATCGGTAGACTCTATGGTATTGTATATGTAATAAACATATTTTATATAAAGCAAACAAGATTTTTTTTTAATATGTTTTACTACCTTATTTATACAATTGGTATTCAAATCCACCCAAGTAATCTCACACTCCGATTTTGTTGAACGTCATAAATATTTTTTTTTCAACAGACTACGCATAATGTAGAATTTCCTTTCACGGTTTAACCACTCGTCTCCGAAGATTCGGCTTTTTCATTGGGGCTAATCCGAGTTGTCTTGTGTGGCCGGTTTATGTAGATGTCGGCGAAGCTTTTTCTATTATTTTTTTTTCACTAAGAATTCGGAGGAGCGCTTTTCGGCCGTTTTATTACCGGTGCTTACTCAGCCGGATAAAAATCCCGAGGGATATCATCGAAAGCTTTATTGTTTCTATAGTCCTGAAGGAAGGGCTGTCGCTGATGTCAATCAGTGTCCCGGTGCCTCGGATGACGGGATCACTCCCATTCCACGGGAACATTTTCCGATTGATTGACGCGCCTCGTGAGGATTTCGCCTTATGCACGCGGGATGTAGATTTATACCGTATTTTTGTGATCGCAGATCATATCCGGTATACATGAATTAATCGATAACATATTTTAATTAATTTAATATTAATATACGTCGTCCGGCAACGACGATATGCAGTACACAAGGGTGTTTAAAGCTCACTAAATCGGATAGTCGTAAGATATATTATAGATAGCTCTAGGTCACATAAAAAAATAGAAAAATCTAATTAATATATATTTTTGTGATGTAATTGTGTTTAATTAAACACAATAGTATCGTATCTGTAATATTAAAATATATAAATCAAATGTTTTATATCTGTACATACATAGATAAATATATAAAGAGCAATAAATAAAATTTAAAGTAAGTCTATAATAAAATGTTAATTCTTATTTAGTAACTTTGACAAACGCTTAGATAGTTTTTGTTAAACGGTTAATAAGAATGAATTGAACGTGATTTTTGTAAGAAAATATTTTATGTTTAATTCTTTAACATTTATATTACAATAATTGTTTTAAATATAACTAATTGTGGGGGTCGATTTATTTGGCTACAATATGAGTGCCACTTTAGCGCGGCGTCTTCTTTCTCTTTTGGCGACCACGATGGGTGCTCGACGACTGGCGGCGTCTCGTCTGTCGATCTAATTTATATCATATTCGTAAAATGAAAAACATGTACCTATTAATATTTTTAATAAAATACATCTGTGCCTAATTGCCCCCCATCACCCATTTGTCCACCAAATAATAATTTCATTTAAAAACATTTTAAATACAAAACTTGCCATTTAGCTACTAATTATTCATTAAGGTTACTAATTATTTAATAAAGCTACTGACTATTTATTTTGATAATAATAAAATAAATTTAGACAATCTCTTTATTAGAGGCAATTCTATGTGACATTCTAGTAACTTATTTTTTAAGACGAATAGGCTTTCACTATATTAAATATGACTTTCTCTTTTGAGTGTAAAACAAAGACACATATCAAAAATTTCATGCAAATATTTTGGCTCGTTCTTTGAAACTTTTAAAATAGTAATTTCACCATTGGCAAAGCTCTGTGTATAATTTCTTGTACCTTCATATAATATATTTAAAGTGTTTTATAAAATATTGACTTACCTAATTTATATGTGGCAATGTGGTGGCTCAAAATTAATTATTTTTTTATTTTTTACAAAAGTAAATGTTTTTTTTTATTATTTAAAATCTGTATATATGTATATATGTATGTACGTGGCTGGCTAACTATTATAAAATTAAAAGTCGAATGTGGTCTTTGATGCTAAAAAGGTTTCTATCCCTAGTATAAGCTATTAAACAGCTTTTTACTAAAGATTAATATACAATTTTTAAGCTTTGACTGAAAGTTGAGATAATAATTTATATGTTAAACGCTTATTTTAAATTTTTTAATGGTATATAATATATAACATACAGTTTTATTTTAAAATTAATTTAAATACAAGTTTTAAGCTCTGTTTGATAGTTATTATTTTTATTATAAATTTTAAGTGAATATTATTATAAATAATGCTATTTTTTTTTACAAAATGATCAATTTTGTTATTGTAAATCTATTATTGTTATTATTTCTTTTTGCTGGTTTAGTCGATTTTATGGCGCTTTATGTCGCTTAAAAACAAAATATTACATTTTTTCAATTATAATCGTATAAATTAATTTAGATGTAAAATTATAAAATGATTTTTATTACAAATTTCACTTTTTAAAAAAATAAAATCTTGAATATCAAAAAATAGCTATACTATATTTGCGTTAACACAGTCAGTTCGAGAGCTATCAATTTTATCGTTAATCAACATTAAGAAAAATATGGAAAGCTTAGGTTTATTCGTTTCATATATAGTTTAGGGTCATTATAAAAAGTAGTAAAAAACAGCTTATGATGATATTTTTTTATTATCATTCAATTAATTAAATTACAACATTGTTAGCTCTTTCATACGTAGTATAAAGAGGTATTGTTTTTTTTTGGTGTAGCGCTCGTTATTTCAGAGTTCGATTGTATGTCATTCGAAACCTTGCTCCACCCCTCGAAAAAACACCAAGAGCTATTCTTATAAAGAGCAAAGAACCCTTACTCAATTCCGCTTCAAAAGTAGGATGAAGTCCTTTAAACGCAAGACATGTCTATGTTTAAGATTTTTTCTTACATTTTACTTTTGTCACCCCCTTTTACTCACAACTTTTGATATAACACAGATTTTTTCGTTCAATTGAACGTCTTTGCTATGCTTTTAATTGGTTATTTATGTAACGTAAATGCAACTTGTTTGGTCTTTAAACGAAATGCCCAATTATATTATAGTTACTCCAAATGAGCAAAGTTGCGAATTTACGGTTCGGAATAAGTTCTTGCAATTGAGCCGCTCGTTAGGCAGAGCCCCGTTCATAAATCATATTTGTAGTTTTCTACCCCTTTTTTCTATTCAATTTGCCCCGTCGTCGTCGCCATTATCGGTAGAATATTGGCTTTCTGTCTTTATGTGGTTCGATTCCTCCTCGCTGGGCCCTTAATGCTGACATTTATGTCGCGGTCTACCTACGATTTTATGGCATTACATTACATCATCTGCGGGGTTTTTATTGAGATTTCACTCTCACGTGGAATTGGCACTCGTTGCTCGCAAATATAAACGTTTTATCTCCCCACTCACGCATACCTGCGCGTAGTATATACTACGTGTACGCATAATGGTGCCGCATCGAATTTAATTTGGTTCTAAATTTAGCATTAGTGTGAAAAAGTGATGATTTGCAATATTCATAATAATGCAGAGGATTACAACAATCAGAATATATAAATCTCAAAATAAGACTTAATGTAAAGCATTCTTACTGTTCTATGCTCTATAAAAATCGTATATGAAATTTTTCGTGAATATATGAGTTCTATTTTCATATTATTTTATAAGGGACATCCGGAAAGTTCTAGTTACTAACAAAGATGTTATCGTTGAGGTTCACGTGACAGATTTATCAGAACTGACAGTGTGTTTAAAATAATCGTGTCAATTAATTATCCTGACAAGTGTAAGGTTCGTTTATGCAGAAGGAAAAATCGTCATGATTTATTTTAAATAGCTATGACGTTATGAACAGTTCAAATAGTGTCGTAATTTTAAAGTAGAAAGGTCATCCGTTGTCACTGATGAACTCATGTTTGAAATATAGATTAAAGATGATTAAAGAAAAAAAAATAAAGCAGTTTGCTAAGCATAGTAAGCATAGCAACTATTTATCGAAAAAAATGTCAAATCTAAAAATTTTATTTTTCGAGATATTTGCTGATATCTCAATAATTTTCATAGAGCCTTTTTTTGATAAAAAATAGATTTGTATTATTATTTTTCAATGTTGTACTTTTTATACCACCGCAAAAAAATATAGGTCCGTGCCAGATTTTTGAAAATATACATGCGTTCTTTGAAGCTTTTAATAAAGATCGAAAGTATTTGAGTGACAATAGGCATACGATTTTCTCTAATCATCCATATTTTAAATGTAATACATATATAATCAGATAATAAATAATCGCTCCGCGTGAGAATCGGCAGAATGCAAAAAATTATGGGGGCCTTTCACCGAGTTACGCTATAAAATATATTTTCTTCAACAAACCGAAAAGGTTTTTTTTATCTTTATCTAGTTAGAGATATGAAAATTCTAAAGTAGCAACAGCAGTTATTATTTTCATTCTACAATTTCAGTATAAATACGGGAACCAAAAATTAATATTAATTAATCGAAATAGCTCGATTTCGTTCTGGTCCATCCAATTCTTTGTTCATTAATAATATAAATATTCTGTATTATTATAACATATTATATATTACGTATATTTTTTATACATAAAAATTTGTTTCTTTCCGACAATAACCTATAAAGGAAAATATATTTATACTATTTCCTTTGACTTTAAGATTGCCAATCAGCAATAAATTTTTATGAAAAAAAATCACGATGAACGTAGATGTTTCTGATCTGATCAAAAACTCAATCTGAAAAATCACCTATTTATTAGATTTGAAGTAAGCGCATTTAACGTGGATTTGTCTATTTGAGTACATATTTAGTTAAAAGAACACGTAGGATAATTACAGACAAAGCATCCATCAGTTCTTGTAAATTCACAATATTTTTCCTAGTCCAAACACATTTATAGATAAAATCTGATACTTTTAAGCTTTCTGTTATAGATATATTTAGTGTATCTGTAATATAAATATCATTTTTTATATGAAATATATTTTTTTGTAGGCAGCTTTTATCATCGATAGAATTAGAATTTTTTGTATTGTTATAAAAAAATCTGCTATTATTACAAAACGTTGATTAAACGGGAAATAATATTATTAGTCAAGTTGCGATATTTGAGGAAATATTTTATTTTATTCTCGAGAAACATTAGTATAATCTGAACTGTTTGAATTAAAGCTTATACATATATATTATAAGTGGTTAATACTCCATTTTTAAAACAGCTATCCATTGCTTATCATACATTAAGTCAACATTCGCTTGGAGAAAGTGAATCATGAAAAAAACGCAGATGGTAAACAATCGAAAAGATTGAACATCGCGCAGTTAGCAATTTCTTACCATAAAAGGTTATACTAGAAGCTGGTCTTTCAGATTACGCAATAAAATACTGTTCAAGCAATTTAAGTAGGGTCAAGTCTCAATTGAATATAACTCACGTTGGATATCCAAATAAAAAAATATTTTAAGAAAAGCAAAACTACGTAAGCTTTTTTTACATTAATTGTTTTAAAAAGTCACAACTGTTAGAAACCAGATTTATAAGAATTATAAATTGTCACCTTTACATGATAAGAATAGTGCTGACTATATTTAATGTTCTGTGAAAGCTTGAAAACGATCACTATTTTGATCCCGAATCAAATCAATATTTTTGTCCGTAACTTTTATCTGTTAATACATTAGATTTGATTACACTTTCTATATACGTAATTAAAAAATTATGATTCTGCTATCGATACTTTTATGTATTATATAATATTTTTTTTATTTCTTCTATATTTACTTTTATTATCAAAACATTCGCCTCCAAGCGTAGGTACCATAACGAGGGTTGTAAATTTTCATACAGGTACAAATAACCTTTTTATTGTGGAGCAATATAGTATTTCATGCCGATGTCCGGACGCTTCGTATATATAACTTTTAATTAAATTATTATTCACGTGTGGTCATCTCACAGATGGGGATTCGTTCGTTCACGTAGTGTGCGGAATCTGGGTCGTTGTTTTATTTATTTTATGCGATTGCATTCTACGTTATATTAAATGAACAAAAAGAACAACACATGAACGATAACTATTATTGTTTTTAAATCAGACGTATTGTGTACGAAAGCATAAACTTAATTTTATATAATTTTTTTTATAAATATATATCATATAAACCAATTCATGCCATTAAAGTAGCTTTGTTTAGAGGCTTCTCTCGAAATCCTTGTAAGGGCTTTTCCGTCCCCCGAAGTGGTCACGTCGGTCTGTTTACCCTAACTCATCCCTAAACTTCGCTAAAGCACCGCGTGTATCAAATATACTACAACAGCTTTTGTATTACATTATCGTTATTAAGAGGTATCTTGGATCCGCTTTATTAATACACACAATGCTTTATCAATACACAAAAACATTTTTAATCCCAATTGGTTCAAGAGCTAGTAGAATTTTATCCCGTTTTGTTGTATCGGAGAGGCATGTATTTACAGATGGGCATTTTGATAAATATGTATGCGATAGATAGTTTTTCGTTCTTCTCTGCATTCGTGCATCCTCGATCGGAGATTCAGTGCATCTCAAGATCCTCTCACACCACTTATCATCTCTAAAAGCGAGCTGTGCAGCATTGCAGTAATCTCCCCCGAGGAATCTTTAAGTGTAGCATATTTGCATGACCGATTTGAGGTGCCGAGTTGAAACGCGAAATTGCAAGTCTATAAAGGTGTATGCGACTTTTAAAACGTCCGGATGGGCTTTGAACCATTTTAGTTGTAGACCATTAGGCGAATAGCACAATTCTTGTTTAATGGTATATAATTATAAAAAATATAATTTTCTATATATTATTGTTTTATATACATAAAATTTATCAAAACGCATTTATTCAAAGAAAAAATCTTAGAAGCTAAATTGGATCTATAATATAATATAATATAATATATAAAAATATGTTTTGATTAAGTAGGATACGTTAATATTTTTATATTATTTACAATATTTACCCCACAATTAAAATGTTTATATAGTTTTACAAAACTGAAAAAAATGTATTTATATAAAATTTATTTATACAAAGTAAAAATTCGTGAATTTTGAATCAAATAAATAGACTATTTACATTCAACAACTATTTATTTACTTGTGCTTAAATTATTATTGTTTTGCTGAAAACTAATTGATAGCATTTCACGCGAGCACTGAAATTACAACGAAATATTTGTTCGAACTTATTTCTTCTAATTTACAATTTAACTAAATAAAATAAATATTTTTTTACTAATATCAATGAAAATGAAGTGTTTCTACTGTTCAAAATAGCAAATTCTATATCTACATAATATATAATATTACATAAAATATTAACCGAATTTAAAATAGCTTTACTATTTGATACGTTTGCAACTTACTTTTACCTGACAGGTTTTCCCAATGCGTCACAATGGCTATTATGCAATTACATTAAAAATAAATTAAAAACCATTATGGTGCATATCTAAATTATATGAGCCCCATCCCACATAAATGTTTTTAGCTCCTCGTAGCTATAGACGATAACATCTTTGTGCTTGGCTAGCTCGAATGGCTCGTGCATTAGGAGCGTCCATGATACTCTGGCTGCAACGGTTAAGAAACAAAGGACGCGATCGCGACTCTTTAGGGTAAATATAATTAACAAATATATATTAATAATATTCATAATTGATTAAAAAAAAACAATTAAAGGTCACTGGGCTACTAATAAGTGCGACTGTTAGGGAATAGAAAACAAATAGATTAAAAGCTAATAAAATTATTTACAAAATTTTAAATTAAAAACCTTGTGTAAAAATTTCTGAAAATTGACAATGGCTTAGCTATATTATAACTATGCTATTTTTTAATATTTTCGTTTCCAATAATGGCAATCCGGATATTGAAAATTAATTCCAGGCTAGCTTGTGAATGTTGTCGGAGATATTGTTCATAGTACAGTGGCGGTCAGCCCCTAAGTGGATGTGAAGAGAAGAGTATGTGTTTTGTAGGAACCGTGCATTAGGGACAGTACTGTGATTGGGAGCCTAAAA
The DNA here is from genome assembly GCF_051122295.1 of Plectrocnemia conspersa. Classification (NCBI taxonomy): domain Eukaryota; kingdom Metazoa; phylum Arthropoda; class Insecta; order Trichoptera; family Polycentropodidae; genus Plectrocnemia; species Plectrocnemia conspersa. The sequence continues at coordinate 23,162,757 of NW_028277177.1, read as the reverse complement.
CAACAACGGAGGCTTACTGAAAGGTTCCTCTTCAATAGAGTTTCAAGTGCACCGCTGTCCAGGTAACTGCCATTCAATGGACGAGAGCGATTTTATGAGAAAAGCGAATAAATCGAACCGATGAAAGCTCGTATACGTGTACATGTAATAAACGACGATCACAAGTACTATGTAGTTTATATTGATGATGAAATACTTGTGCCTAATTGGCAAGCGAGCTTTTCGAACGAAGGAGGTCAATGGGGCGGATCGAAGTTCTTGAGTAAACTCTGGGCTTTACAGATAATACATAATTTCATAAAGCGTTCTTTCATTATTGCGATTCAGATCGTGTTGAACTAATCTGGTTGTGAAACTTGTGCTGAATATTGAGCGATTGTAAATGTAAAAAGAAAGCTTCTGGATTTAAACTTACGATTGAATAAATGACGCATTAAATTTGCGTCTTATTTCAGTATTTTTATTCAAAGAGCATTCACATTTATACAAACTTATATATTACCTATCAAATTTATCAATATAATTCCTAATGATTAAATTGAGTAATTGTATGTATTGCATTCCACACGGCATGCTCATAGTTCTGAACATTCTTAAAGAATGTTTTTTCTGGTCTTTATGCTCTATACTTCTTCGTTCGTGAAATGTGAAGTGTACCTTATATATATATCGTTCACATATCTAATGCCTCTACCTTTTCACTTAACGCCTTTGAAAAAGCTTTGTTTTACTCAAAACTACTTCTACTTTATCTTTTCACACACATCTTTTTAGTAAATTTATAAACAAAGTAACTCGTTAAAATCATAACAACATATCTGTAATATGAAAAAAATATATGTCGAATTAATTTAAAAAAATCTTTGTACAAATAGTTTCTAATAAAAAAATATTTTTGTCATAAAATATTATTTGTAAAGCAATCATGTGTGTTATAAGCTTCGTCTAACTTTTTTTGGCTCTCGAGCCATTTTTTTAATTTTCTAACAATTTGGGGGCCAAATAGAAGGCAATTGAAACGTCAGTTCTTGTTACCTCAAAAATGATTTTTTTACGAAAAAAATAAATTATAATTTTCAAGTATACGCAACTACTGATGATAAAAAATATTTCTAACTCTGTAAAATATTTAGAGTAAAGATCTGATTTTATTCGTGAGCCACAAAGTATTATATTTTTATTAATATTATTATGTACCTTAAATATTATTATTATTCACAAACGATATTACTACTTTATTTATAGACAAACCCAGATGTTTTCTTATTAAATATTTTAAGAGCATTTTAAATTTTTCAATAATGATTTGCACATTTCCACGATAGGAAGAATTTTTATCCACGATCGAAAAAGTGTTATGCCTTACTTTTGACCAATATGTGATATTCCATAAATAGTATTTTTGTTTGGTTCTCAATCAATATTCAAAGTTCTCTTTTTTTGGTTATAATAAGCAACAGGAAGATTTTTTATTTTAGTCCCTTAAATAATCATTTTATGAGTTCAAGGTACAGACTATAAAATTTGAAATTATTTATAAAAAATGAAATTATTTATTAACCGTATAATCCACACCTGGATAATTGAGAGTATATTGTATATTTTTTAGAGGTAAAAAAATACTTTTAATGTTGATTTAATAATGGCTTATTTAATTTTCTTAATAAAATAACGGACTTAGGTTTTATTCTTTATAATAAATTAAACTGTATTACTCGTATTAATAGTACATTAATAACAAATATTCAAAAGGTTTTTTAAAACTTTGTGTTGAAAGCTTTCAAAACATTTAAAATATTACCACACTAAAATAAGTGTATTCATTTTAAATATAATATCATACTTACTTAGTCTGTTATCTTTATATTAAAATATTTATTTTAAATTAATAAACTATAGTCATTATTCAACTTTTCATTTTAAATGATTATATATCACCAGAATTCATGAAGTAATGGACTAAGTTAATTTATTTACTTGTTGTTCAAACGTTAAGTTGTCTATTTATACATATTTTAATATTTTAAGATAGTATATTCTAAGACAGTAAACATAAATAAAAAAATTTTAAACCGAATAATAAATTACTATTTATTACTTATTCAAAAAAAAAAATATTATTCAATTATAAATCATAATTGTTCCTATTTGACATGTCGCTAACAAATATAAATCTGCTGACAAACCAAAGATTATCATCGGTTGTAAAGAACTATTTTAACTCGGTCGTTCGTCAAGCGCACGCTTCATGGACCGGTTGTAATTATTGTCACTGATTTAAAACAGTGTGTAACATACTACTTACATTTTGTTATATATTTTTTCGTCTTCAAAGATTTCTTTATATTATTTCAATTATCCGCCGAGCAGTAAACGCTATTGTAAATGAGTATTACACGTCAGCTGCGATGATCATAAATATTATTAATTTAGATTGTTTATTTTTCAACATATTCTGTTACAATAATAATATTATATAATTATATAATTACAATTACTTGAATATAAACTGTCAGTAATTATGCTTTGTGTATAACAATTTTATATATAAAGTAATTGGGGCACTTTTTCACATTAAAAATGTACAATTTTAATTCTCGCTTCAGATTTAAACTACTTTTTTAGTTGATTAAAGGTTTAAATTATTTTTTAGTATATGTGTGAATATCCGACTTTTGAACCGTGAAGATATTTCTAATGTAATCTGGCATAAGGCGCCGACAAGATTTATAACATGCAATGTCATCGTTGTATTCACGCGATTTATTTAATACGAATTTGTTGGTTTTTCTCTATTTTTCACCTATTTTCTCCTCCTTTTGATATACCAATAATAAATGTCTCTGGAAAGCTTGCCAACAGACGAAGAATTTTTGTATACAGGGTGGTCTTAAAAATACATAATAAAAAAATCCTATGCTAATCACATTTGATTATTTTATTAGATTACTGTGGCCACTAGATTACGTAAAGCTACCGTATCTATGTATTTTATTACATAGATATGGTATTAGTTTAGGTGACGTTATTTCAGTTACGATACCGGCAAAACGGTATCGTAAAATTTGTGCAATATACCATACAAAGGCATTCTGATTTCTCGATTATTTTCATTTCTCGAAAAATGAAAATTCTTGACTTCAATTTTTTTTAAAAAATTTTGCTAAATGAAAAATAAATGTAATACAGTCAAGTATTGCAGATATAATATTACATATTATTATTATAATAACCGTTTAAAAAATATTATACATGTCATCTAACGTATAATCGAACATACTCGTTCTTTTTTTTTGGAAAAATTGTAGAAAAATTGGTTTAATTGACAACAAGATTTTAAATTATTCGTTCTCTTGCCCGTTGATTCAAATGTTTTAAATTCTTTCTCCATTAATCCGTGAGATGTTAGTTTTCTTACACTACTCTCTGTAAGGTTGAAAAAAATTGTTGCGCCAGTGGTAGATTTTCATTTTATTCAATGGATTCTAATGATTTAATGGAGTCGCTATGGTAATTCGGTGAGCCATTAAATAATCTGCAAATAATTTCTTTCCTCATTTCAAATATTTCTGCTTTTAAAGAATAACTAAAAAGTCTTAATTTTTTTGACTGGATTATGCAAATATGTAAATAAAGACATCAATGTCTGGTTTCTTCAAATATATGATTTCTCTTAAATTGCTAGTTTTGCGCTTAGCTCAAAATTTATATTTTTCAATTGTTTTAATAAAAAATTTTAGGCCTCTTCGGCTGTCAATAATATTCGGGAGACAATTGTCAATAACAGCTGTTGCTACTTTACAAAAACAATATAAAAAAACCTTGTTGGATTATCGAAGCGGGTTCACCAAAGCAAAGATAAAACCGCCGGCCGGTTAAGTAATATAAAATCGCAAAAATATGTTAGTGATTCAAATATTTTCGTTCTTCAGAAAAAGTATGAGTATTGTCAAACATCTGACACGAACACATTCGGAATGGTTTCTTATCTTCTGTGTCTTTTTTTATTACTTAAGCAAAAATAATGCAAGTTCGAGTGTTAAAAATTTGTAAAAAAATTTTTGTCACCTCCTGACCCCCGTTAAAACCTTCCAAGAAGTACGTACATTAGGCACGAACCCGCCTTTATATATGCAACGTTATAAAAAATGCAGTAATTGTAAACATTTTTAAAATATTTGTACTAATTTAATTTTGTGTAATAAAAAAATCTTTTTTCTTATAAAAATTTCAAGAAATAATTCTGAAAAAAAACCACTAGTTGAGTCAGTACATGCTTATATTTAAATATAAGGTAATAAGTATTGCTTCGAAACTTATAAAGGCAAAGTTTTTATGTCGCAGTAATGTGTACAGTTTTTCAGTTTATATTTTTGGCTTATTCTTATTTAAAAGTCTTTTTCTCGTATGTTAACTAGCACTCTCTAATTTATAAAAAATAAACATCATTTTTTATAAAATGTTTTGATTTTAAAAATGTGTAAAATAATGGAGAACTCGTGTTTCTTTATTAGTTAAATGTTTATACAATATATACATCTAATTCAGACAAAAAAAAAATAGTAAAAATATTATTCTGACTCTACTAGTAGCATTAAACAAAATCAGAATATCCAATTTGTCTAATGTGACCGGTAATAAATAACTTGTTACAGTCACGCTCAAAATACGCGTAATAATGTAAATTCGGACGTAAGCAAAAAACGCGATTATTTTTCACCGTATAAATTATCTAATAAGATAAGAATTTTCAGTTCGTGCAACATTCATCAGAGGCGTAGGATTGCGGCTGAGACCCTAGAAAACCGCCAGCCTTTGTAAGGATTAAAAGTATAAAGCGATTGAATGTTAACCCTCCCAGACACACTAGACGAGACTAAAAAAAGCTCCCAAAAGCTCCGAATTGCGTCACTGATTAAACCAGAGTATTTGGAACAGTTTTGTGTGTCAGTCTCCTTGTCGAACGGTACATGTGTTTACATCCGCATAACTAGTTCTTCACGTGAAATGACAACCGTTCACGTCAAACCCGACGTCCACCGGTAATAACGTGGACGTCACTCAAGAAGAGACGTTTTTGAGGAAAAATTTCAAACGAATTTTATTCTCAGACTTTTATAATATTATGTGGGTATACAATATGTTTACGTGTATCTGACCAGATCTTTCGAGGCAAAGCCGTGACCCGTGATGAATCGTTTTGTAATGTCGCGTTCACGGTATTCGAGCCATCGTCACTATTTACAACAAAAATAATAGCACACAATATAATATTATATATATTTAAATATATGTAGAGTAGCCACAAAAATAGTAACTATTTTAGAATCATAAAATTTCACTTCACATTGCTATGAGAAATGACATTCTAGTATAAAAATGTAACGAAATATTATATACAATTTAAAACTGATACAAATAAAATACTTAATATCAACGATCTACATTTTAAAAATCATATACAGATGATTTATATTTTCTCTGCACTTTACTATTATTGGTATTAAATGTAATTTTCAAAACATTAAACTGATATTAGAAACACTACACGAAATCCCATTATAATATCGTCATTTATTGATTAATACGAATTAATAAATACATTTATTTACAGTATACTCTCGAATATCTAGGCTAATACTCGTGAGAAAGAGCACAGATACTTGAAAAACACGGATAATCCAAACTAATAATTTTTATTTGTTTTTAAAATATGTATAATATATTTACAACATAAAATATGATTTTTTTCATTTATTCAGATTCTTGTTTGCTTTTCTTTCAAATCTCTCAATATTTTTTTAAAAGAGCTTTTATGTTATATTCGAATCTCGACCTAGTCCAGTAAAAGCTTTACAGATGTCAGGGCCTTCTTAAAACTAATGTAATTGTTAGTTTGTTTTCCATTTGTAATCCCACTATCACTCTCTTATTTTCTGTTTGAGTGACAATATCTGAAAACCCAGATCATTTGAATGACGATCAAACCACTCTTCGATGTTTTCTCGATCGACATCTTCAAAGCATTAATATGCATATTTTAAATATATCACTTGCCTCTGTATCTTCAGAATCCAAAACACGATCGAACAAATGTTACTAGCTTTACTTCTATAGAAAAGTTGTGCTATTCTATGTACAGCATCCAATGTCGTAACTTTATTCTAGAAATTTATTAAGCCATAATCTTTATATTAGCCGTTTCATTGTTAATATAACACATTGGTCAATGGGTTAAATTAAACCTATAACATTGGCCGATAAAAATTTTGCAATCGTAATGCTTGAACTACACTCTCTGGAAGTTGTTTGAACCGAAGTTACAACTGAAGTCGGCCGAGACATACGACTTCGAATAAGCGACCACACTGTCGCAAATTTCATATGCCGTCCGGATGGCGGCTGTGAATGACGTTCGGACGGCGGCTTCTGTCACGTACAGCCGGCATATTTGCGCGCGATCGAAAAATGTGCCAAATAATCGCAATTTTTAAATTGTCATATTATTAAAATTACGCTACTGATAATTGTGTGGGCACTTACCAATACAATATCAGTGAAAACATTTCGGTCGTAAATATTCAATTTACGCAAAATCTTTGTCGGCTTTTGCAAAATGCCATAAGGCATAAAAATGATACTTCAGAATACGAACACCACATCTGTGACTATCCTATAATTTGTCACCATCGATTCTAAATTAGAATTCCTTATGGTGTGACATTTATATAAACCGACATAAGAAAATATATTAGGATATTCGAAACAATTTTTTTCAACAAATTCAAGTACCACTAATTATTTTTTAATTATTGAAGTTTATATTAAAAAAAATATAATAACGATATCTGTTTGAAGAATATACTATCAAAAATATAATTAATCCCTTTTGGTGCCTTAAAATATTCAAAGATAAGAGTCTGTTGTCTCAGTAAGAGTCTGTTGAATTCCCCGATAAGCATGTGGTATTATAACTTGACCACGTGACCACGATGCAGCGCTGGTCATGCGTGTTGACCATAGGACGCCTACGCGCATACTAAAATTGAACCGAGTTACTCGTTCTATCTTAGCTTGCGAAACACTATATCATTATTTTTTTCACTCTCGTCACTTAACATGCGAGAGAGCGAAAGTGGAAGTATTTCACATATAAAAACTTTTTTTTTTATATTGCCTTTTCTTATTTCTTACTAATGCACGTCACTACTTTGTGCTTTAACCATTTTCTTCATAGCTTGATTGAAATCATCATTAGAAGAACTGGTCAGTTCAATTCTACAATTGGCGGAAATATCCATGTTTTCTTGAGTAGTTTTTTTTTTAATAAAAAATCCGAGATCTTTGCTTATTTTTATTCCTAATTATGCTTATTTTTAGTCTAAATAAGTATTATTTTATTATGAATTATAAATGTATAAGTAAACGACTCAGAACTTCGCCCTTCGCAGATTCAGAACTGCAGTTTATAAAGTAAAATAATTAAAAAACACTGTTTTTTCAAGCTATATTTGCAGTCTAAAAAGTTTTCGAATATGTATAATATTGTGTAAATATTTGTGTTGGTTATTCATCATATTTTTAATATTGGTTTATACATAAAATAAGGAACGTTAAAAACTCATTATTAATAAAAGTGATTTTGAGAAGAAAAGATTTTTTTTTAAGAAGCTCCGCCACAAAGTAGAGACCAAACACGATTTAAGAAAAATAATAAACTGTAGTCCCTGAAAGTTTAATTATCTCTACATAATATTTATATTCCAGTAAAATTCATGAGCCTAATATATATCACATTAGTAAAATTACAGCTTAAAAAAAATTTAATATAATCTTTAAAATTTATTTTATTTTAGTAAATATCGAGTAAAATAATAAGCGTTTTGTCGTATTGTATATAATATAACTGAATTTCAATTCATAACCAACACACACACGATATGTGTATATTCCATTATAAGCACTCTCCATTATAAATAATTGTTGGTATGTATAAACCATGAATAAATTTCGCGGCTCCATCAAAACATTCCATTTGCCAAAAGCATAACCTCGTTTCTAATCTAATTGTCTTTTCAGCATCCACGCTTCATACACTTCTGTTAATTTCCATCGTCGGCGCGTCGTTTCCCATATAAACGTGATATACTTTATTATTTTATATATGTACGTACGTAGCACACATTCATATTATAAAACAAATCTAGGCCGCTCTGTCTTCCTCTGCAGTATACGCGGAATCGTTCAAACATGGATTCTCTTTATTGTCACTTTTGTCTCTAGTGATCCCCTTTTCATCATCCAGCTTTTACGTCATCCAGACGAAAAAGCAACTTTAAATTTACATAGCATTCGTTAAATATTTGTGCGTGTCAAGAGATATCTGTGAATGTTTTTTCGCGTGTTCGAAAGCGAATGACATAACGATACTAAATTTGAAATAATATTTCAAAGCAGATGAGATTTTTCTTGGAAATCTAAGATTGACACCTTTTTATATATATTTATTGAGTTATTGTTGTTATCCATAAATGTTTTCGGGTAATATGAAAAACGAGTACCATATATTTTTATTTCGCTGAAATATCATATATACAATTCATAACATTTTTCAGTTAGAATATTTCATATCCTATGCTACGATTAACATAAAAATATTTAATTAAAATAAACCACACACAATAAATAAATGTATATACTAATAAATACAGTACTAAATTAATAAATAGGGCTAAAACATTTTTTTTATTACATTTGAGAAGCATACTAGATAAAAAATAACAATTTTTGTATAGAAATTCTAATGCGTTAATAATATTAGGAGGGAAATTTAACAAGATGCTATTTTTATCAATTTAAATTATTTGATATAAAATTAAAAAGTATTATTGTGAAAATGTAAAAGTAGAGTTAAATATAGAAAATAAAATTTAAACTTTCAAGTAGTATAAAACTAGTAGAAATACATTAAAACATATTATAATCAAAACATGTTTTACTTAAAATAATATTTATTTATAAGATTCAATATGTATTTAATTAGGAAATATCTATATTTTTATTCTAAATATTTTTAATGGTCATGAGAAGACATATTTATTTAATTATTCAGATTGATTAATAGCGTTCTCTGAACTCATTTCCTTTTTTAATTTGTCAACACTGTCATTACAATTTAAGGGACATGTTATATTATGACAGTAATATTTAATCTTTCAAACAGCTAGTATTTTCCATATAATAATATACCTACAAAATTATTTAAAAATAAAATATAACAAACTATTTTATCTCACGCGTCATTTACCAAACTTATCGCTCGCATTTAACTATTTTAAAACTAATATTCAATTTTTAACTCGACTTTTTCTTTTCGCAAAACATTTTAAAGTTCTATTAATATATAATTTTTCATTAATCTTTCGATTTAAACCATTTTAATGATATATTACAATCCTCTTTCTACGCCCATGTCTTTTTCAACACAGTGATTAATGTTGCCGACGATTTCGTTAATGTATTGATATTATTTATTGTCTTGTGACTATGTCAAAAGTGACAAGAATCAAAATACATAGGACTATCTATTTATTTGTATATGTTGTCGTTTAATCCAAAGGTCGATTATTTTCGTAGCGTCTCAAATTGTGTCTGATCTTTCTCGATTTGAAAGCGTAGAAGGATTTCGAGGAGATTAGGGGCCGTTAATCACTCAAGTTGGGGACTTGAGCACGATAGTCACTTCTTGGTTTACTTTGTAATTGATACCGTAACTACCGAGTTTATAAGTCAGCTGTCCCGGTCGTTACTAAATCGGTAACTACCTCACGATATTAAATTGGATCGATTTGTTTCAAGAGGGATGTCGCGCTTCCGACTTGTGATCAATTTGATGTCTTTGAAAAGCAAACTGAGAATCTAATAAACTTTGTAAGAATTTATGTTTTATGATAGTTAAAAATGTAGAATATTGTCGTACTAAACTATATATAATACATCAAAGTATATTATATTTTTAAAAGTACATATTTTTTACATGTAAAATTTGCATCTAATAAGTTTAAACAATACACACGATCAATGAATCATAAAATTTTAAAACCAATTTACATATCATGTCACAAAATAATTTTGCAATAAATTGTTTTGTGCTAATTCGAACTATATACACAATGAATAATCGAATCCAGGCAGTTAATCGAGCTGCGTGCTTTTGGTAGTTAGCCAAAAGCTATCATGGCTACAACACCGCGCTTACACTTATAATTATAATAAATAAAACAGTCCTCGAAGAGTCGGTTTTCTATCTCTGCTCGATAATAACTCGTAAATTATCGCCACGCTAAATTAAGTTAAAAATCTCATTTACAATTCCGTGAGCATTCTTCAATGTCTTCAGGATAAACAGAAACTTGTGGAGTGGAGACATAGGCACTAAATTTTCAATATCCACCGATATCAGCAGGCAGCTGCTTTAAATCACTCAGATTTTGAGGTCTTTTTTGTACCGCGATAGTGAAAATGGTATAGATATAAATAATTATTATAATATGTTAAATTATGTATATCGAAGGATAAATGCGATGCGTTGGACCGCTTTTAATTTATTCATTTATAAACATAGATTTACCGAAATTAATTAGTGACTGTTTCAGCTGAATGTTGTATTATTGTTTATTAAAGTAACGTACCAAAATAATTTCTATGAAAATAATATTATGTATATTTATGTAATTTAATATTATATGGCTTGTTAATAAACATAAATGTTTTGATTATCACGTTACCTTATGTTTATTTATTTAACCTAAAAATACACAAGTAAACAACTAGCTTCTCAATCGTTTCTTAATAAACAATAATTTATTTTTTATACTTTAGTACAATATAATAATAAAAATATGATATTTTAAAGGTTTTTTAAAAGAGCTCAAACTATATGATATTTTAAAGGTTTTTTAAAAGACCTCAAACTATATGTATATTCTATATTTTATATATTTATTATTATGATATTTACAGTTAGTTGTTTGAGGTTAAACACTGTTTTTTCTCCATTTGATTGCTATATTTATATTTATTTTCAATATGATCAATATATTTTTTGAAGGCACTACAATGTAAGTTTAAGTTTACAAGACTTAACTTTAAATTGAGTTTCTTATTAATTTCAAATTAAAATGTTATTAGTGTAATATACAAATATTGTAGTATTTAATACAGTTTATTTAGTCTTTATGCATTTAATGTATTTTTTTCAAAGTAACATAAACACAATCTAGTCTAGTCTGCAAATCAGTGACATATATTTAATTCATTAAATACTGGTATTACAACTTACAATCGATACATGTCACTATGCTCGCCCATGCTTAATTTTATTTTGATTATACATCACGATATTCATTCGTTAGATTGGGAACACTCAATCTGTGACAATCAATTGAAAATATAATTATATAATAATCACTAATTCCAATCTTCTATACACAGAGAAAAACCGGCTGCTCTTCTTTAGTCTTCAAAAGCTAGCTCGGAATGGGTTTTGCTTAAATATTAATTCAGGGGGAACTCTTGGATATTTCAAATCAAAAACGAAGTTGGAAATTCAGGTATAGCTTTCAAAAGTGATTTTAATATGGAAACGATCTGGCTTATATATATAGTAAGGAAAGAGGGAGGAGATCAACGATCCTTCTCTCCATATTAATCTAAATGATTTGTGTAGAAATTAAAATATTTTTTTATCTTATAAACACCTTGCTATACTTTATGGCTACTATTTTACTACTGTTTATCAGCTCAAAAAGTGATTGGTTTTTTGCTCAATAAGGTGTTATCTTTAAATTATACCGTTTACAATTAATCCCGTTTAAGTGTTTATTGCCTTTGTCAATGTGATATATCGCTGGTGTTTTGTTTTCTAATATTCCTTCTAGGCAGACCACTTAAACGCCGCTTGTTCGCATATGCAAGTAATAAAAAAACATCATTTAAACAAATTTTGTATACATTAAATGAAAATCGTTAATTTCGATATTATATATGATTTACGAACATACTAATTAAAGGCTGATTTCTGTAATATTGCCAAAAACTAGGCGGAACTCTGCTAAAATTGACGTTATAGCAGCAATACGCACTTTGGTGTACGACGATCGGCGGCGCCTCGTCCGCTGATCTCTTGTTTTATGACAATCGATTCAATATGTAAATATATATTATTCTCGCCAAACAATAATGTATAAACTAAAAATGATTAACATAGAGGGATGTTTTTTAAAAAAAGTTATATTTTGAAAATTATTATAAATATTTAAGAACATACATAATATTTTTATTAATGTATGTATATAATCCGTTGTTGTTCAATTTAGTAATACGTGTATTGTGTATCTTCTAGTTATTCTAAAATAATATTTGGTTACGTGAAGTTGAAATGTTTAATAAACAATTCGTAAATTTTTACGTAATCATCATACTTTTGTTATATGGTTTAAACTTTTACTATACTCTATTTGCGTTAACACAGTCAGTTCGAGAGCTATCCATTTGATCATTATTCATAATTGAGAAAGAGATTGCAAGTTTTGGTTTACGCCCCTGCTATTAGCTGCTGTTTTTTGAACAACTTTATAAAAATTATTATCATTACTATATTTTTTAAATTTGTCAATCAATCGGAATAATAGGTATATCGAACGTATATCCGTATCGTGTGCTTTAGAGCTAATATGGGCACAAACCCAAACTGGCCATCTCTTTCAGAATTATGAATAATAATGAAATGGATAGCTATCGAACTGACTGTGTTAACGCAAATATAGTATAGATTTTAATTCTATTCTCAACGGTACCAAGAGTTATTGAAAGTTCGGTTGCTACCAAAGATTTACATATCGATAAAAATAATATTAATAAATAAATAAAATTCTTTACATATTCAAACATATACCAGCACAAATATGTCATAAGCAATACATTGCTACGTATTCAAAAAATAAAGTTCTTAAGAACATTTTCATTGAATTAAATAAAATGTATAATATTTAAAAAATTTAAAAATTATAATTAATACATTTAGTTGCAAAAATAAAACCTAATGTAGCCTAACATAACAGCTGACTTAACCGGTAAATATCAATAAAAATATTTAGCTTAGATATGCCCATTTATAACATGATTAAAATGTCTAGTAAATTGATAATAAATTTTAACTATTAGATACTAAAAATATGTTTTATATAATCAGAATGAATCAAAATAAATATAAAATATAAAACACAAAAAGTTGAACGGTATTCGCACACTTGCTAGCTTCGGTATCTTGTGATAGTGAAGGATCGACAGCTAATATATTTACAATATAAATGTTGGAACTTACTACCTAGTTATTTTAATAAATAAATTGTTATTAATTATTTTAATAAATTGATTGTTTAAATATAAGTAGAATACTAAAAAAGGAGATTTACAATCTTGGAGGGGAATTAATAACTGGGGTATTGTACTTTATAATTTGTTGGCTGTTTATATACAATATATTTTTAAATAAACTTTTATACAAAAGGTCCTAATTTTTGGAATAAATAATTTAACAGCTTTTTAATAAAGATTACCTGTCTTTAAAATATACCATAATTCAATATTTTAATTGTGTAAAAGCATATTATTTAAAAAATATTACTTATACACATATTAAGTTTGTATATGTGAGTACAAGATTGCAATTGAACAGATTGTATAATATACAAAACTTTTTAAAACGGAACCTCCGAGTGTAGGGAGAGATTGCATTTTGTCTGCAAGTTAGAAAAGTTGTAAGATATCCCGCGTACAGGAACCACTTAAAAAAGCATCGCACTAAACATAGAGCGAGAGAGAGAGAGAAATATACCACTTTGCCCGCTGAAAGTTTAGCACATTTTCCGGGGGGCCTATTAAGATTGACTGCTTTCTGAAAAGCTCCTACGTTTTACTTGAATCCACTCTGTGTAAACTTTTTATTGAGGGGCGCCCGCTTTTCTTTTCTCGGTGCACACGTTTTCACCGCGCGCGCACAAAGTGTTACACTTTACGACGTATGATTCTCGTTCAGGAATATTATTATGAGCTACACTGGCTGGCGGCTGCTGCTGCACAAGTTTATCTGTAATTGAACGTTTATTGCTTTAACACAATGACGTTAATGGGTTTTGGCTGCGTTTAAGCGCACGAAGAGACACAGCAGTTTTTTATTTGGAACTAAATTCAGGATGGTGTTGAAACAGCTTGAAAATAATTCAGCATGGAAATATTAAATTGGTTATTTTATATAAAATAAAATTAAGTCACATTAAAGGGTTGTCCAAATTTAGATGCGCGTTTTGCATACTACTGTACATAATCAATAATAAATTGTCTCTGCTATTCTTTAATTTTATTTTGAGATGCAAAAATGTTAATAATATAATTATATCGGGAGTGACTGGTATATTATATAAATAGGTATTATTTTCTGTGGACAAACTAAATTTAGCAAACTAAATTTGATGTAGAGTGTCAGAGTTGAAATAAGTAGATAAATTATATTTGACACTTAAAAACGCTTAAAATTCTCTATTTTACGATACAAGCTAGAGACGTTGGCAAATGGAAAGAGACTGGTATTTCGTTTAAATCAATCATATCTACTGTTATTTCGGGAAGTTGTCAAAACGTAGCAAAGGTATCGGTGTTCCAAATAACAAAACGCCGTTCGCAAATAAACACACAAACATATTAAAAACACAATGTTATAAAAATATTATTAAATTGTCCGCAGTAGGAACCTAAATCTTTTAGAGCTTCGTAAAAGTTTATTTTTTAATGGAAATACGCAAGCCTCGTTGCTCGTTTCGGATTTAGATAATTTTCGGAAGTGTGCGTTATCTCAGTCCGCGGTATACGAGATATTAAAAATGTTAATAAAAAAATCACAAACGAATCATTATAGTAGATGCGTTTTAATAGCAGTCATTAAATTTATAAAGACGTCTAATATAAACGTATAAATAATTTTCGTTATTATATATTATTATACGCAATAAAGAAAAATATTTTTATTAGCCACCGGTGTGGCAATAATTTGTGTTTGTTATAAATAAAACGGCGATAAAAAATCTGTAAAAATACTTTTTAATGGCGTGATAACTGTGGATTAAATCTATTTGCATTTTACATTACACATTAAAAAATCTGGTTTGTGAAATTAAATCCGGCTTTTAAAATTATTCCTTAAGATTTTATTTTAAAATTCATGTTTAATTTGTGTATAATATGATACTATGTTTTAGATCATTATAAAAACGTTGTATACTTTCAAATGCGCTTCATTGTTGTGTTTTCATTGTTTAAAATTCATTTTTTATTTTTGTTTCAGGTGAGTTTTTATATTTTTAATATAAAATACATCGATGTAAAACGAGTAAGCTTATTATATTTTTTATTATGTATATTATATACACATGTCTATTTTTGCAATGAAGTATTTTTCATTATATAATATTATTTTATTATATAATACAATCATTAGTTGTCATACTTAAAACAAACGTATGACCACATCCATTAAACTTCACCGACAGACATCCTTTTTGACACCAATTAACCTCGTTTGACGTTGAACTGGCGTCGTGCCGTTTTGGACCATTCCAACTGCATTTTATGAATTTATATTTAACTTTTAGTAAATTTTCGAATATTTTACCCCTTGTAATATTCATAATCGAATAAAGATTCGGATTTTAGCGGCGAAAAAGTTGTTGCTTTCGTTGGTTTTGTGGTTGCGGTCGAAAGGCGTTTTGGACCGCTTTGTTTTACTTTACAAATATAATAATACTCTCTGTCCCGAATCGAAAAAAAGTTTTTAATGTCGAATGGCAAAATATCCATGGAAGGTTCTGTTTCAAAATGGAAACCTCACCTGGTATCCGGGCAATAAACACATATTAGTGTCACTATGCACGGAGCGTCTTTACAAGGGCTGAGACCGACCACCGGATAGTCACATGAGAAATCTTTAACATGTCTAGGAGCAAGAACTTATGTGTTGATATAAATTGCATAGATTTTTTTATGTTTCCTAAAGTTTAAATTTGACGTATTTTTATTGTTTCATCTGAAAATACAGGATCTTTTCAATATTCATTTTGGTATTGATAGAAACATAGTAGGGAGCACCTGAACATTTTAAAAATATCTGTAAATTTTAATTGCTATATGCCAGCGTTTCTTCTAATCTGTATAGTATTTGTAGAATGTATTATTTGGTATAGTTTCAAGCTCACTCAGCAATTTCGTCTTTATCTACTCTAAGGTCGCATGACGTTGTTGTTTCAGTGTTTTCCGTATCTGCGGGAACAGGACAATGTCGCAGGGCTCAGGGTTGTTCTTCGTATAATGGCCATCATCTCAAGTCAGATTTGTAATAAAAAAAATATGTAAATTTTCTTTATCTAAGTCTATAAATAATATATTTAATCAATAAAATTATCTTTTAAATAATAATTCCCATTGTGTTATTAATCAGTATTTAAAAATAGCTCACACCATAAATACCGATAAAATGTGCCAGTGATAGATTATTTAAGATCTTCATTTCAATATTTCAGTGCATAATTATTTTTATTTTAGAAGTTATGGATTTTTATTTTCAAATGGTATATACATATTTAACTTTTTTATCCCTTTCTATTACCATAACAATACTAATTCATTCGCTCAATGACATTATTCAGTATAAGAAACATGATAACACCCCAATCGTTTATGTATTTACTTATTCAAAATCGTTCGTCATCATTGATTGAATTGTGTCCTTTTTTGGGACTCGTCAATGGGTTTGTGAAATCGTTCGACACCTCTTGATTGACTATCGGGGGTGGATTTCCTCTATCGGATGACAAACGACCCCGCAGGAGAAGAGGCACAGGGCAGAATTGAATGAATGATTTATTAACCCGGCAATGTTGTGCTCGTTACTCGGCCGGCGCCTTTGCCCAAGGGGGAGAACCAGGATTTTTTTCGCCGCTGAGATAATCTTTCACTTAAAACGTAAACCTTGTTTTTTTGTTGTTTGGGAAACGCGTATTTTCCCGTGTAATTTCACGGCTGCGAAAAACAGACGTGATGAATGAAAATTTTCGGACGAAAGCAAATTATATGTGTGTGGGAAGATAAAGCGAGTTTTCGTGGTAAGTTGGATAGTTTGAGAATGGATATAAGGAAGTTGTATATTTTCTTTAAATTTATTATTTATTTAATTATTATATTCGGCAATCTTTTATAGCAATTTTCCTTAAATATACTTGTGTACAGAAATTACCATTAGCGAACTATATTTTTAATATAAGTGAGTGATTTAATTTAACGGTTTGTAGATTTATTAAATCGTAAAACGCATTATTACATTGTCAGGAATTATAAAAGGGGATGTTTTCATATTAAATATGCTATGTTTTTTTTGATATCAAATAGTAGGTTATATTTTGCTCGTGTGTAGGTTGAACACATATTGCGTTGCCAGTAGAGACTAATCCGAATATATTTATTTTCTTACTTTTATGTTATTAATAAAAAATATGACCTAAACAGACTTTAAGACGATAAACAAACAATCCTAAACAAATAAAGAAAACCCCTGCGAAATTAACTGCCAAAATTTTAGAATTTTATTATTGTATTGACATTTTTAATCAGAAGTCATTTATTAGTTATATTCTTTTGAGCAATGCATGCTATTTTAATTACAACAAAAACGCGTATTTTGTACTTTATCTAATAAAAAATTGAATTCAAATCAATGCTCTAAAATCTAAAATTCAAATGATAATTTATCAATTGTAGAAAAACCTTCATCCGTATACAAAAACTTAAAAATGATATATTTAGATAAATTTATAAGAATGACAGCAGGATTAAACATACCTTTACAACATATTTCTGACAATAAAGTCCACATAAACAGCAACTTAATGTGTCTTTTTGGCAGTAGAAATAATTAAAATAAAACATATTTTTAGTTAAAAACATGCTCTATTATTTTCTTAATTTATTAAAATACTGATAATTGGAATAAATATAAATGTATTTATATAAACATGTGTTCATTACTTCTACTACATTCTTAGATTCTTTATATATTTACGAATATTTTATCGCTTGCTTTTTGATATTCCAATAGTGTAAAATTTAAATGTAACCATGTATATACATAGAATTTCAACTATGATACAAAAAAAAGACAATTGGTAAAATTAGGCTAATAGCTTTACTGACTGTTTGTCGAATATGCCAAAAATCTAGATAATTTAAAAATTGCATATATCATATAATAAAAGTAATATTGCCAGTTTTATTTTCATAGATTTTCCTATTCTCATTGATGAATAGCTCAAATAAAACCGAACTAAGCATACATAGTAAAATCTATTAATTATAACCTGTAATAATACTTTTTGATTGATAAAATAGCTGTCACTAATTCTCACTCATTTAAATTTGGTGTCTCATTACTTATTTAGGGGGCGTAGCTCTAGGGTTGGTTGACCTCGCGGCCAATGAGACTTCGGTGAATCCTATTGGATTGTTTATTAAGTTATAATTACAATTTTGACTATGAACGACTGTCGGTGAGGACGCGTGGCTGGTTCCTCCGGATGGCTGCTGGTAGATCTTGGCTCTCTGGTTGTCTGCGTCGCTGACTCTGCTGTCTGGTGACGTCTCTTGTCTCGTGCCTCAGCCGTCTTGTATCGTGCTTCCGATCGTCTCTTGACCGTCTGTCTTGGGCCGTCTCTTCTCTCGTGCCTCAGCCGTCTCGTATCTCAGTCCTTCTGCCCTCTCCCCGTTGGAGTCCGGGCTTATATCCTTTAGGAGGATGCACGCTAGCTGGCCAATTACGATTGTACATCGATATCCTGGCCAGTCGTTGCAGACGCTTCTTAGAATTCGAGGAATCGGATGTGTATTTTGAAAGCCAGTTTTTTGCTTGGCTCCAGACTTTCGAATTCTTCGGAAAGGGTTTGCATTGTGGGGATTGATTGCGTCCGTACCGTTTTGTCACAAAGGGGATTCTCTTAACTTATTCTCTTGTGCCATGATGTTTGTCTCGTTGTTAATGCATGAACGTTTTTGGTCACGGTCATTAACAATGAGACAATCGCCCTTTTAATGTGCCTATATGTGTGGTCGCCACATTTATTTAGAAGTTGCTGATTTTCTTCATCCCGTTGTTAGGCATAGAGCTAACGTGACATTATAGTTTCTCGATGTTCACTATTTTTTTTGAGAAATGCGAATTTTTATTTTCACTTCTCGATTTTCTCGAAAATTCTCGAGAAATTTTAATAAATAAAGAAAATATGTAATATATTGTATGTAATTATAATTATACATAATATAATTGTAGATATCTTTATATATATATATATTTTTTTTTAAATCTCGGGATTCATCGCGATTTATGCTTACTTGTCGTATTCTATATTTCGGCCGTGATTTTCCGTCCATGATCACGAATTGCTTGCGTAATTTTAATATATATATATATATAAATATCTTCATGGCTTTTATTTTAGACTCACTATTTTATATGTAGCAGTTGTAAAACATTTAAATTATTGATACACATTTAAGGCCCTATTCATCTTTTCGAGAAATGAGAGTTATCGATTTGACATTTTTCCTCGAGAAATTCTCGAGAAGAAGCACAAGAGTTAACGTTTGTGATGCTTCAATAATAAATAAATTATTATGCATGTTTCGGCCTTGGTATCATTCAAAATAACGGGTGTTAATTTTAAAAAACGCTCTTTTTTCTACTTTTTATTTAAGTGGTAATATTATTTTAATACACAGTTATTTGATGTGTTATAAAAATAACTATTAATTAAAATGTATGACTACTAACGGAGGTTTAAACTGCCAAAGTAATATCTACATATACTAATTAAAAAAAAATGGAAATTATTTAAATAACATCTACACATTCTAACAAAAATAGAAATTATTCATTTTTTTCAATGAAATTTTTCGTCGAGTGCCTCGCGTTCCAATAGCACTATTCACCTATAGTAATTTTACCGCATTTACGATGAATTTTATTCAATAATTCCTAGTCGAATCGAATAATAGACGTATTCAGTGTATACTTTTTCGCTTGTGCATGTTAAAAAACTATATTGATATTACGAAGCAAAGAAAAAAGTATTGAAAACTATTATGAACCCGTCGGAACGACATCGAACAGATCTGACGCATTTTCCCGTATGGAAAATTTTCCTATTTTCAATCTCGTCGTTTTTACCCTTGCAAATTGAATGATGATGTATTGTTAACGTAATGGTTTTGTTGAATATAATATCTATATACACATACGTGCATATAATACGATGTACAATTTAATCTCATGTATATTAATATTTTTATGATTTAATAAAAATAAGCAAGCTTTGTATAGTTTTTTTGCAATTTACATAATTTATTACAATGTTCGTTCATAAGAAGATCTATTACACCTATGTACACGGGCAATAATAACACGCATTAAGGGGACATAAATCGTCCGACGACAGTCTATTAAACAACCGATTCATCATCTGATTTTATGAAGATAATAAATACTCGAACGGTGTGCGGCCACAAAAGGACGAAAGGGCGAGGCCGTAACAAAAGTTGAGGACGCACAATGGATAGCGGTTCGCGAACAAACCAACAAACGCTATTACTGTAACAATACATCATCATTCAATCTGCGAGGGAAAACCGGGCCAGATTGGAAATCGGAGAATTTTCCGTATGGAAAAATCTGTTGCTCGTCCCTCGTATCTGTGTGGAAATATGAATATTAATTCAACGAATTTCAAACTGTTATAAAATTCAATTACGAATATATGGAGTTTATTAATAAATTAAAAAGTAATTTTTGGTAAACTTTAAAACAAAGTTAATAAATATTTTTTTTTATAAAATACTGTCAAAGCTCAAAGTACATGGATCTAAATGAATAATTTATTTCTTTTAAAATTTATTACTTACAAAAAAATGGTATGTCTGAAAAAATAATTTATTATTTATATATTCAATTATAAAAAAACTGTCTTATTATATTAATTTTGTATAATTTTAATTGCTTTATATGAATCTTGTATTTCCTAATATGACAACTTACTACTTACTTAATGGATTAACTATAATATTTTGGTAATTTAAAGTATTTATGTTTATAAACTATAATATATTATTAGCCTCGGAAGCGCCGATTATTTTTTTCTTTAATCAGAGTATACATAATATTCTTTTAATATATATGTATGATACATACATATTATATACAACAGCAGTTTGAATTTAACAAATAGTATAATTTTAGAGTCTCAATATCTTAGTTTATCTGTCATAGCTTTTACCTGAGGCTACCACAATATTTAACATAAAAGATGGTGCTTTAAACCCAATTTTAACTTACGTTTTCAATGTCGTAAATCGCTGCTTAAATTTTTTTTATTGTTATTATATATTCTTTTTTCTGGAGACGGAGACTTTATATATTGTTATATTATAATATTTGGGCTCATTCTCGAATTCAAAATTTATAATAATTTTCCTAACACATAAAACTGTCATAGAAAGGTTTTAATATGTTAAATATTATACCAAAAAGAAACCCGAAGATTGTTATATTATTTATTATAGAATCATTCTTCGAAGGGACATTTGTCGCCCCTTTAAACACATAGCAACAAGGAACAACACGCATTACTTTCCTGATTTATTCACACTGTCTTCTTTTAAAGCTCTCGGGGCTCCGGTGCGAGCGCGCACAATAAAAATAATTTGCTCAAATTTATGCGAAAAGTTTGAGCTTTTCAATGAATTTTAGTGCGAGCGTGGCGGCGGTGCTTATTGGTAAAGAACACTTGACAAAAAAGCTTAATTACGGAAGGCGAGTTATGCGTTGCGGTTGTGTTCTGAGCTCCTTCTTCTGCTTTGTTTCCGGCCCGGGGAAGTTTAACCCACACCTGTGGCTTTAACTGTTGTACGAGCAAGTCTTTCGTTCTCATTCTACCTGTGTACTAACCGTATACATGTACCACTACCGCTAACATTAGGGGGTTAAAGCCTCCTTTACAACCGGGTCACTGTGCTAAGTATTTATAATCGGGGGTGCAAGTTTTTCAGAAAACATGTGGATGTAAATGACTAAATACAGATATAAATATCTGACGTATTCTGTGATTATTTTAAAATATATTAATTATTGCCACCTAATTCAAATTATTTTATTCTTTTAGACACCAAACGGCCATTGTTTATTATTTACTAAATATTTTTTTACTATATACGTAAGTTGGCGTAACGAATACACTTGTTCGTCAAGTCGTTTCGACTAATAATCATTTGATTTATTACGCTTTTGCGATAAGCCTTTTATCACGGTCGGGTTGTCTCGATATATTATTAAATTCTTTCCTTAACCCAAATTTGATCTCATATGTCTGTCTGGTCCAGCTCTACTTAATAAAACATAATTTTTTTTCTAAGCATTTAAAAAGAAATCACTGTTTAATTCGGATTTAAAAATGCAAAATAATAATGTATTATAAAATATTGCTGAATAATAAATAAATAATGTAACTGTGATTTAAATGTTGATATAACTTTTAAAAATATCATAGTCGCATCTTGCTTCAATATATAATAAATATCAATTTAGTGAAAAGTTCTCAAATATTTCTGTGAAAATCGATTTTTAGTTTGTTTTTTTCCTAAACTATGATAAATTATAGCTTTACTTATACTATATAAAATTGTTAAGTATATGCTATATTATATTTTAAAATACCACCACAATAATATTTATTCTATCTTTAAAATTCTAAAGTTTTTCAAACAAATGTGAATTATATTAGGTAATCCGAAATTTTTTGTCACTTTTAAATGTTTATTTTAATTTTAATGATTCAAAATATAATTTTCTTTAAAGAATACATATTTATTTTACTTTTATTTTTTATTTCATTAGCATAAAATGTAGGAAACTTCGATTCGAAATATTCTGATAGCGCCTTTTTAACATCGTCTGCATTTTAAATTTTTGTTTTTTCTAGAAAATGTTGCATCGATCAAAATATGGTGGATGAGATTTTATTAAGAGGTAATTTTGTACATGGTACGCGCATTGTCGTGGTGCAGAATTATTCAAGTTATATTGACATGTGTAGGCAATTTTTTACTTCCTTGTGAAAACGATATAGCTGACCACAATAGAATCTCACTATTATTATTTGGCCAGGTTTAAGAATTTAATATTTACTAAAAATTAAAACAATAATAATAGCAGCCAGAGGTTATTCATATAAATATTTCGAAAAAAATTTGCCACACGGTTTCGAATCATAGAAAATACTGCTTTTAAAAAATCAATTGTATACTATTTTTTTTTGTATTGATAGTTTTATTTTAATAACAAATACATACAAATTTTAGACATTTTATGCATTGATTAAACTTATAATTATAACTACAAACATAATCACGAAGGATTGAAAATGTACTTTAATCAAATAAAAATGGTGTTCGTTTTGAAGCACGATTTTTTTCATATAATGTGATATTTTATTTTCAATACAACTAAAAAAATTGCATATGTATTTGGTCGTCCATTTTATTTTATTTTAAAGTAAATTCATCAATAGCTAAGATTTAAATATAAATTTTCATTTATCCTTACATTTGTATACTGTATATTCTTTATTCTTATGCTCATTAATTACTATTATTAATGAAAGTAATTAAAAGATTATTTATAAGAATTGCTTGTTTGCAAAATAAAAATAACTTTTCAACTTTATTCGTTATTTTTTTCTAATATCTAGCTGGCTGGGTAATTTATAAGGTAGAACGAAAATATACAAAAATTAAATTACGTTTTCTAAACTTTATTAACATTAATCAGATATCTAAACTTCTGTAATTTAAAACAATAAAAAAGTAATATATTTGTTATCGTTTTGATGCAGTATTAATTAAAAGTGTCTTAGAATAATAATTTATTTATATCATTTTGAAAATAATGCATTTTCCTGAGCTGTTCTTTAGGCTTTTCATACTTGCATTTTTTAACATTTGCTCTACGAATCACAAATTATGTATTATTGTAGATTTCGCAATATATTATAGATACATAAATAAAAAAAAATACTGGTAATTATTCATTTTTTTTAGAAATAATTTTTAATGTTTTGCTATTTAAATTAAGTTATTTATTATTAGTTAGTTTATATTTTGTAAATCCTTAGTTTTTTAACATAATAAATATCTCTTATCCGAATTTTAGAATATATGAAAACCGAATGTATTTAGTCTTTGTGACGATAAAATAATTAGTAAATATAAGTTTATACTGTGCAGCTGTGGGCTTTCTCAATGACTGGTATATAATTTAGCATGTCTTTTAAATACATTTTTTGATTTCTTGCAAATAATATTTTTCGGCAGTATTAATAATTTGAATAAAGCTTCCTACTATTTTTTTATATTTAATTATTTAACAGATATTTTGTGTATAGTACTCTCTGGAGTACCTAATTCTTAAAGAATTTTTATTACATAATATGTATTATACAATCTAGCTCGATTCTAATTGTTCACAATATTCATCCGTGAGATTAGGAAAATCAAGGTATATTTAATCTGTGACCTTCGATCAGAATTATAATGATATAAAATTCCCTAATTCTAATTTTTCTGACACGGTAGATATATAAAAAATTATGCTCTTTCCCAGGTCTTTCAGGTCAATAGTCAGGGACTTATACTATTCCTCTATTGTACTGGTTTATAGTTTAATACAATTACTGCTTTATTTAAATATCATGATATTTTTCATTACTTTTTAAAGCATGATTTTATGGAAGAATGACGTGATTCAAATATTCAAATATTTTTGCAATGACTATTCGATATTCGAATCAACATGTAATCAATAATCAACAACTAAGAATTAAAATGTAAGACACCAGTCTGTACTCTCACAGCTTGTAAATAATATATGTCACTATGCACAACCAAGCTCGATTTAAATTTAAATTATTTGTCGATATATTAATCCAAGAGATAAGGGATCGAAATTATAAATATTAAATGTAACTTTTTTAATTATATATTATAAGTCAATAAGATACTGCGTGATATAGAAAAGTTTTCACAGATTTATATTTGCAATAATTAATTTTGTTATAGGAATAAAAACATACCTGATAATAATAAAATATAGCTTTTATAAAAATTCGAAATAAATTTTAGTTTGTACTAATATAGTACATATAATGCTTACATTAGCTGCTAGGAAGCAGCACAATTTATGTTTATTATATCTATAACAATCTATTTTTTATCGTATGTAGTCAAATAAAACAACAATGTGTTTATGTTTATTCTACAAAAGTGCATATAAAATAGAAAGCGAAGTCTCATAAAAAATAAATAAACCTAGAAGTGCAAGCAATAAACATACAAAATAGAGCAATAACTTTTTACCTTATGATTCATGAAAATCGTGCGATTTTCCGATGTTAAAACTTATGTAATTAAATAAACAAGTAATAACTTGCAATCGTATTGTGCATGTAATAAAGATAGTCAGTCGTACGTTTATAATATATAATAGTCAATAAATTAACATTTATCGAGCGTTATCATAAACATAGGCAAGCAAAGAATTGCTGCTGGAAATGAATAATATAATGTTATTATTGCACAGAATTATAAATATCTAGGTATCCATTATGATATTAAGGTAGCGCAATAGGCTCGATGTAAGCTCACCTGGCGTTTCGTTTTCTCCACGCGATAAGACATTATTATTAAAAGTCCTTGTCGCCATACGTCATAAAAGTTGGCTGTTCAGCGGGGCTCTTCTCGTTTTTCTCATTCGCAGAGCCACAACAACCCCGCTGTGTTTTATGCATGTACCTTGGCTGGTCATAAACAATAAACATCCACCATTATTCATCCCGAGCTATTCTGGGCTCGGCCTAAAAGGATGCGGCATCTGCAGCGGAAATTTCAAAAGATTCCTCGATATTGGACGTTTCGCTAAATAGTGCCAGATGAGCTAACGCCAGGAAGAGCTTTAGTGTCAAAGATATTTCAAATAGCTGTATAAATCAGGGGTTGATAACTTTTAGGTATACCAGTGTCAGAACTAATAATATTGGCTATTTTAATTATTTTTTATACATATACTACTATTCATTTTTTATTTACGGTGATGATTTCGCGGTTTAAAATTACTTTACAACTGATTCATTAACCTATTTAGTCCTTTATATACTAGTAACTGTATTTATAATATACGTTGAACTAGTAATTATAAACAGCTCAATAATATAGCAATGAACTTATACATTCTCGGAACGCATCATAGTGATTCATTACTTGACACTAATATGTATATATTTGCAAAAGATACATATGTGTTAATATTTATATTGTTTCTGATTTTTTTTACATAAAATATACTTCATGCATATATTTAAGTACATAAATAATTTATTACTCGAAATGTTTGTCCCTTTACTGAGAAATTTCATTAGGTAGTCCAATTAAGACTAAAATATGACTATTTATTGCAAATAAGGTTTATTGTCATACTTTTATACTACACACAAATAAATAATAAAATACAATACCCATATTTTAAATTACAGCTTCCTATTTCGGCATGATCACGATACTGCATAATTGAGAACTAATGATGAAATATCGATGTAATCTCCAATATTCATCATCATCGATTAGATCATGACTTTTATATCGTCGCTTAGTCATTAAATACATTAAACATTCGATCGTGAGCTTATCTTAACGCAATCTGAGGCCATATGTTCCCAAGCTATACCATACATACATCTATGGAATTCAATATTTTATAACGTCCAAATTATCTATATTCATATTATGTGTAAATAATATAATGTGCATTTTATGTATCCATATATTTTGTTAATTAATACTCGTGTATTTCACGCACCTTAAATAAATACCTCATGCGACACCTGAGATAATAGAATTTTATCGATTCCTCTCAAGTGTAATTTATATCACCTTTTACCGCAATATATTAACTCCACTCTCTACAATGTGTCAGTGAAACTCCTCTCTAATTTTTCTCATCTCTCACGAGCAATACGATGTTTCAACCTATACGAACGTTGAATTATAAAAGTAAAATTTAATGCGCATGAATCATTATTATACGATTATGTGTAAATGTATTTATTACTAAATATCATTAGTTTGTACTTAAATGTATTTTTGGAAGTAAATATCTTAGCAATTTTGTAAAAAAACAGATCTCGTTGCTCTCAGATTGTAAATTCTATAACTGCTCTTATAAAAGTTGTTAGTATGACTTTTATTGCAGTGAAATTTATATTTTTTCTGGAACATCTGAGCCAAAGCATCTCATATATATTTTTATATTCTTGGTCTATTTTTTTATAAAGACATTAAAATTGATAAAGAACTTAACTGATTTGCGGGTAATACTTGGAATTTTAATAACTTTTATTTAATTTATTAAGTGATTACTATATAATTTATTTAATATAGCCAATTAAATTGTGTATAAATGTAATTAAAGTCTTTAAATATTAGGCATTCTTGTTATTAAATTATATCACTTTTATTTTAAGCAATATTAACATTAAAGTTAATAACAAAAGTGTCAAGTTAATCATTTTGTGCAGAACATATGTTCGCCTAACGCGTTAAATTTTTAATTGAAATTATGTAGGTTTATACATTATTTTTAGGTCTTGACAGTTGAAAAATGATTTCATGTTATGATATAGATACTTGACGTAGCGTTGGTTTTTGTGGTGCTGTAACAATAATTAGTGATTCTTCTTGAGAATTTTTCGAGGAAAATTCGTGATTTTTCTAGATTTTTGCTGATTTTTCCACAATTTTCATAGAGCCTTCTTTTGACTATAAATTAAAGTTGCACAAATATTTTCAAATTTTACATTTTTAATACCGTTCACCGTCTTTAATACCGTCCTACAGCTACATTTTTAATACCGTTCCAGATATTTGAAAATAATAATGCTTTTTTGGAAGCTTTTAATAGAGATCGGAAGTATTTTAACGGAAAATACTTGTTCTTATTCGCATTTGATAATCTAATAAGCACAATAATATTCAGATAAAAAAAACGCTCCGCGTGGGAATCGACAGATTGCAAAAATGTTTAAATCTTTCCACAGAGCTACGCCATAAAATATACCTGTAGCCAAACTTAATTTTTTTTTATCTTTATCTTGTTTAAAATATAAAATGAAATTAACTAATATTTAAAAAAATAATATTGCATTTAATATTAAATTGAATGAAATAACTAAAATACAATTGACCCACATTTAAAATAATATTGCATTTAATATTATATTTAATGACATAATTAAAATACAATTGACCCACGCACATTGCATTTACCATAGTTATACAATTTTAAGCTAGTATTTCTCTGGGGTGAAAATAAGTATAAATCTAAATTTAAGTGTCAGGGAGATTAGTCAATTATTTTATCTAGTACACTTATTATCAACCATATTTTACAGTCATACCCTTCCAGCCTATTATTCCTCTCTTTTCATTTTTTACCATAGCACATTACGCAATCGGGGTCAATGGGGCGTTATGGGGTGAAACAACGACCGAGCGGTAAATGCCCCGTCTTTAATGGGGATTCCGACGCCATTGTGTCCGCCTGTTGTGAAAATTCGATCTACGTCGATTCCGGAGCTTTGGCATACAGTTCATGTGTGTGTGTATAAGGCAACAGGTGAATGAATGCGTACTCTGCGTGTGACCAACGTCAATTTCTTTTAATGGTGCCCTTAAACGCTTCCAGGCAGGATAATGCCAATTTTATACACCCAACTAGACGCCGGCGTCGGATTTTATGCATATGGGAAATTAGTTTCATTTACGCTTAGTTGCCTTGCATATTCAATATTATCTCCATGGTGTTTTAACGTTGGCCAGTATTAATTATAACTATTAACTTGCCATTACCGGCCTTCAAAAGCCGTCCGGTTAGCATATTATCGTTTTAGTGTACATATATTTGCGCATACACCTAATAATCTGCAACGAGATACTGAATTGTTTCAGGAAAGGAATACACTAGACAAGAATGTAAAAGTCGTATAAAGTCTGGTACTTTAACTTAACAACCAATCAAAAATTACTTGGTCGAATTTTTAAAATCATAACCGGTCGATCTTTAGATACATATCTACCGAACACATGACATTTGTTTTTTAGTAGCTACTTTATTGATTTATTTTGATTTTTTGTTTAACATGTTTGAAGGTATGAGTTTACTAATTTAATTTGCAATAATCAGCTTTTAAACCTACAATAAAAATTGATTTATTAGCTTATGCAAATAATCAGATTAAATTTGGAAAACATTTTCGGTTTATTTTTAACTTTAGTTGCATTTACAACTGCACACAAAAAATGGCATTAATCATATTAAAAAAATCTAAAACTCCTTCAATATTTATTTGATACATTATAACTAAATAAATAGTAAAAAATATTTTCAATACAATATAATAGATACAAAATCAGAATTTTAATTTTCAGAGGAAAAAATATTAGCGTCATTAAAAAATGCATAAAACTATTAGCATATTTAAGTTTTTTAATTATTGGTTTTTAATTGTATTTATATGATACTAAAATAATCTACTGAATAGGGAGCTTTTTAAAATCTAAATAGCTTGGGTTTATTAGCTTTCGAATTCATATTTTTTTTCTAGTTACTCCTTATCCTTATTTTTTGCTTATAGCCTATATTTTTTTATCTGACAATACATATGTACATACATATGTCGTTGTAGGTGTAGTTGTAGGTGTCATTGCGGCATTAAAAATACTACGAAAGAAGCATTGAGTACCACATTGAGTATGTCCTCATAATTATTTATTGTCATAATGAAGGCAAGATAAATTGATAATTGAAGCTAAGAATTATATGTATGTATATGTTCAAATTTTTCAAAGTAACCGTGATTTAATTTTAGCATAATAATATGGCTGGTTTATTCAGGAAATTTAAAAACTCATCGCAACTGTCATCTTTTAAATTATTAAATTAATTTAATCGTTTTTAATATTACTTTTGTTGTAAGTACTAGAAAAAATATTAAAAATATAAATACCAAGTGCTTTGAACATTTAAAAATGATCGATCCGAAAAATCATAAGAAAATTAATTAGCGAATTTTTAGTGAGTCAGGAAAAAAGAAAGGTAAACTGAGAATTATTATATATATGCATTAAGTTTGTTAAAGCAATGTAAAAAGTAATTACTTTTCTTCTGGCGTTAATTAATAAACTCAACTCTAGCGGCTAAACCTTAACATGTTTCGTCCAATTGACCATAAATTTTGAATTTAACGTATCGAAGTCTCGTCGTCTCGTAATTAACTTATAGATTAATTCATTAACTAATGGATTGTTCGAGGTTAACCACGAGGGTTCTCAGGATATAAATTTAACGATTGGTCATTTTACCTTTATTATTTAAATAAATAAATATTGATGACTGAGCGAAATGAAGCTAAAGTATAGCTTTTAAAAATATTTTATATTTAATGAAAATCTTATCCTGTCTTATAAGTTCATTGCCACCATTCAATTTCATGGTCAAAGTGTTCTTTTTGAGTCATGACTTATTACCTACTGAATGCGCATATTTATCAGCACGTAGAAAAAAATCTTGCTCACGTAATAAAAACACAAAAAAAGGAAATGCAATTTACTTTTTAGTCTTTGTAATGAGAAGCAAACTTAATGTTTAGCATGTACATATTGTACATGTGAACGTGTAAAATCTCTCAGATACGAGAATTGGCCAAGATTCCACCGAGGTCATTAGTACTAATCCAGTGCCAGATTTTTTTGTTTCTATTTCTGTCTTTATACTATAAATTGAATTACTTATAACTCATTCATTATCAGTCATCGGTAGTAGGACGTTAACTTGAATGATTCTCAGCTATATAAACAGTAGTTATAAGCTTCAACGTTTTATAAGAAAGCATGACATTTTATAATAAATTGAAGTATTTATAAACGAGTACTCATTAGTCCTTCAAAAACAAACCATATTTGTTTCATGTTAACAATCATTTTTATTTATTCAACTAGAAATTTCCAAATTATTTAAAAAAATAAAAATATGCTTACACTGCGCTACAGAGATGATCCAATTTAATCGCAGCAGCACTGTGCTTACAGTGTGTTTATAATAGCCATGGTAATTTCTAATCCCAGTTTTAAAGCAGACAAAATGTTGTAAAACGGCAAGTAAAAGTGACGTTTACAAATTTGTTTAAAATTTACTGATTAAAAAAGGATTGATAAACTCTATTAACAATGAATTAAAAGAAAAATCTAAATCTGTTTCTTATGAAACGGTTATCGTTTTTACGATAAAAAATAGCACAATAAGCTGTGAGTTCTATGGTAATAATGAGTCAATTATAAATTTTTGCATATTCTATCTTCAGTATCCATTGAGTGAAGGCACTTAAAAATCTAAATTTTTAAATTATAAAATATGTGCTATGATGGTTATATTTATGTTATATTGTATTTTTTATTATTATTAATTCTCTAAGGCGTTGCCAAAATAGAGAAGTCATTGTTTTTCAAGAACACTCACTAAAATTGACAATGACAAATGTTTAAACAAGCCTTTCAACTTATCGAAAGCAGACATTAGGATAAAACGTAAAACGTATACGTCTTTTTTGCATATTCAATTTTATTCAACATCCATCTGCGTACATTTTAGGTATATGCTACGTAAACCTTTCAACATGTTTTCCCTTTGACACTTGATGTATCTCCTGCACTTTGGTATTTCAGTGATATTTGCGTCTGGATTATTGCTGTCTTACAATTGTTTGCTTTTTCTTGTAGGTATATTTTTTATATGTGATAAACATGATTATTAAAATTGTTATTAGTAGTTTGATACAACTGTATTAATATAAAGGCCTTTAATGCCATTATATATATCATAGTTTCAAGTCATAGTTTCTTAACCTATTACAATAGTTTCTCTATATTGCTCTAAAGTTTGCTCAAAAGTCTGTCTCGCAGTTTGATCTTTCTTAAATAGGATTATCTTTTTGCAAGGCTTAAATATTCGATTTCTGGAACTACCAACATTATTATATCTACACAAGGCCACTCATATAATCCTATCAATTTATCTTAAAAAATTACAAGCTTCAAAGGTGAGGTAAAAATATGTATGTACATATATCCTGACCCTTATTACACGCTTTGAAGATAAAAATCATTAATTTGGCATATGATGACATACAAAAACTAGTATTAGTCAAAAGGAAACATTAATAGACAAATTTGATTGATATACTTTAAAAGAGAATATAATTGGGAACCGATGCCATTTATTTTTAAAATTCTGTCAATATCCTCAAGAGTTACTCATTTATTTATAAAATATTCGCTACGTATTTCATTTTACAATCAGATCACAGATTTTCTTTAGTACTAATATAGCAAAAATCCTTTTACCTGGTTATTGTCCATAACATACTAATGAGCTTCAAAATTTAAACACAAAAAAACATAGTGATTCGATGAGTTCGCATTTTTAAATCTTTGTAAAACATTTTGAGTTTATTATTATATTTTTTATTTGGTAGTCATTCGTCGTGACTTTAAAATGTATTTTTCAATATCGTACAGTCGATGTTTTAATATATAAAACGTTTTCTTTACAGTATTTTTAATCATTTTTATGAGCTGTGAATATATTAATTGCTTTGGCACGGAATAATACTAGCTTGAATGTTTGTTATTTTTATTCCTCCAGCAAACATTCGTCGAAGCGCATGTTCTGATATTTAATGACACACATAATAATTGATAAGTATCAAAAATGCTTGCAATTGATATCATTTAAAAATATATAAAAGTCACCATTGAAAAATATTCCCAAAGTTAATTATTTCCCAATCTCCCCCGAGCGGCCGGGTAATAAATTACTGCCGAAAAACTGTAATCGCCAGATAATCCCAATGTTATTAAACTCCCTAATATACAATTCAATTAATTAGGGCGGAGTGGTTGGCTCTGTGTTTTTTTCATCCTCAGTGGCGTAGGAATTTAAATAAGCGAGCGAGCCATAATCGTATATATCCGCGGAGGAACAATGGAAGCTACAGGTGGCTGGTAGTGGGCGGAACGGCCGCCGCCGCGTGTAATGGGCGGAGGAGGGTCGCTTTTGTGTCTAGGGGACACAATATGCAGGGGTGTTGAACGTGCTGGGCGGGATGGCGTGTAATGACCAGGCCTTCGGCTTTACTAGATGTAAATAAGCGCGAGACGACACGGTGCTAATTTTCGGGAACCTAAGCTTTGATTTCCGGTGTAGAGTAAATAATATTTTGCCGAAAGAACCTATTAAAACAGAGGTCTGGAGCTTATTAAATGTGCTCGATATATTCCGTCTATTTATCATATGGTCTATCTTTCTTCTGAATATGTCCTTAAATGTATGACTTTTAATCTTGTAATACAAAGTGTGTAGAATAATAAAACTTAACTCAACGAAATGTAATTTAATACTCAATAAAAATATTTGTTGATTAATACTAAAAATAATTGCAGTATGAATATCCAAAATTCAACAAAACTTTCACAATAATAAGGACGAACTCAACATGCAGTGCTTTATCTCCGACACACGCACTAATACAATAAACCCATGCCTTTGTGCAAATAATCTTGAGGAGGATATATATTTTTTAAAATATGGTTACTGTTAGTTCGTCTTTAATAATTTTGAATATAACTTTGTTGTGTTCGTCGTTAATATTTTTTAACAAATCATGTACTCTTAAACTTAAATCTGCGACTATGAGCTGACCGTTGTAGAATAGAATTTTAATTTTATTAATAAAAATTTAATTGTTATCCTGCAGGTTTTGTATTAGTAGAGTGGTACCTTTTATGTAACAAAAAACAATTTATACTATTCGTCGTCGTTGAACGACGACGATATTCGGGATATCGTAAATATGAACAGTCCGTTTCTTTATTTATCTACGAGAAGAAAGTCGGCAGGATAATTTTATATAATATTTAATTAGATTTTGTATCTGTCTTGCGATACAACGATACTCAAATTATTTATTCTACGTAATCTATTCAAAATATTTTGATATATCAATAAACTAGAATGCTATAATAATGATATAGAATAACTTTCTCGATCTTTTTATTATATATACATCTAAAATAAGCATTAGGTTTCATTCAACCTTGAACACCACACTAGCAAGGTATTAAATAATAGCATAATAATAAAATTATTCAAATTATGATTATTCTAGCTTTTTATCGTTTTTTATTATATATAAATGTACATAATTTAATTAATACGCTGAAACAATAAAGCAAGATGAATACATATTAGTATTAATTTTCAATTTAAATAATTATTTATTTTAGAATTTATAAATATATACATAAATTACACTAGAACAAAAATATGAATGTATATAAAACACACACATTGATCTGAGATGTATATTTATTTTTTACAAATCATTGAGTTTCTATTAGATTCATTTTGCTCTGTCAATATTATAATAATATCATTTCTGAAAGATATATAAATATATGTTTATTTAAAACATATTGGTACGTACATTATTACGCATTATTCTTAAATCAACTTTTTAAAAAACACATACCATCTAAAGTGGAATCTGCCATCCTTGTTATTTCTTGTTCAAAAAATTTCAATAGAAAAAATTCTGGAAAGCCCCCATACATTATTGAAATCTGCCGACTCTTACGCGAAGCGGTTTCTTTTGATCTGATTATTATTGTATTATCATTAACATTTTTTTGTCATTCAAATACTTCTAACCTTCATTTAAAGCTTCTAAGAAAGCATGCATATTTTCAAGCATCTGGCACGGACTTACCATTTTTATGCAGCGGTTATAAAACACAAACAAATGTGAAATCTTGATTTTTCACTATACTTAAAAATAAACTCTAATCATAACGAATACTTAATGTGTACATTGAATATTTATAGAACAAATAATTTTTAAAATTAATTTTAGTGTGATACTTTTAAAAATAATTCCTGTAACAAAGCCGTTTATTTTTCACAAGTTTAGCAAAAATACATTGTTTCTCCTCTTCTTTCGCATCTCTTGCGGATGTTGTTACCTTATATTTCAAATGAAAAAAAAACAAAACAGCTTAAAAATAATTAAGTAGTAAGGAACATGTATTTGTATAAATATTTTGGAATGAGTTAAAAATAACCGGTGTTTTTATGTAGTTTTTTCAAGATATAATAATCTTCATAAATTCACTTACTATAAAATTATTCACTACAAAGAAAAATTATGAACAACGAAAGGTGATTCGAAAATATTTTTTGAAATAATGTAAGACTGTACATTTATTAAGATATTTTGGTTATTCTTATTTACTGCGATAAAATTATTAATAGCTCGAACATACATGTTAGTTCAAAATATTTTCTTATAATCGTTCGAGTTTTGCAGCCAAAGGTATGTGACTTTGCAGTTAAAATAGTCTTACATTATATAAACACATTAAAAGTATTATATGAATTGAAATAGCAGGCCATAGAAGTCTAAAAGTCTTCGCTGGCGTGTCGGGTTGTATTATTGTCGGCTGTGATTTCGTGGAGCAGCTGGCAACTGTCTTGATGTGTTCTCGTGATGATGCTGAATGATCAGCTGATATGTCACCTGATGTCGGCTTCCAAAAACCGTCCGAAAAATTACAGTTTTGTTTTTTTTTACAAATCAAAAACCGATTTACTGGTTTTAATCGTTCTCAGAAAATTAAGATATTTCGTATGTCTTAAAATTTTATTTAAAAAACTAAATATGTAAGTTTGCTTGTAAATGTAGTAATAATGGTAAAATAACCAGAAATAGATAATAATAGATAATTAATTATTATAAATCGTAAAAAATTTAAATAAAAAACATTAAAATTGACACCGCTTGCAATCGGTAACCAAAGGGTAGAATAACAATAGTATTATGTACAGGGTAAAGCGTATTTCCTAACGCGCATCCTTTCCAAACAAAAAGTAATTTATTAATCGTACTTATGGGTGATAAACATATCGAAATGGATTTTGAATTAATAATGCAATTTTTTGGTCTTAAGATCTCTTTTTCATTGTTGTGAAAATACTGTGTGTGGCTTCCATTTCGTTTGTTCAAATGGTCGTTAGTATGACCTATAAATTATAACAAATTGTGCAGGTGGTTGAAGTTATTAATTCAATTTTAAAAAGTCGATTATTTTGTGTTTTTATTTACTAAAAAATATAAAAGGAAAATTAATAATATTTTTATGCCAATTTTTTTTGTACATTATTATTATTAAAAAAATAATAGCTAAACCATTTTGATAACAGATGGCGACACTTGTATCGCATGTTCCATAATCGTTTCTCTGGCCCTCAAAGTTAGCTACACACGAAAGAGTTCGTGTTATTCTTTCTCTCGAAAACAACGTTTTCCTTCTATATTTTTTCAAATTACCCTTCGTAAGGGTGTGTCTTTGCAATTTTTATGCGAAAATTTTACGATATTGCAATTTACACTGCCGTCCCGACCCTCTGGGTTCGAGGAGAATGTTAATAATACACATGGCGAACGCCGACGCCGTAGACCTCTCACCTGTATATGGTACATTTATAAGTATACCCAGGTACATCCACCCTGTCGGTGTCTATGCAATTTAATGCATGATGCACTTCAGCGTCCACATGGACTCGCCCTTTCATTTGTCAAGATATCTTCATCCGCTCCGTATCCGCCTATCTCCAACATTATAACGAGACATTAAAGTTTCATAATTGCGTGGTGTGGAGTAAGGGGGAGAAATGTAACGGACGAGGCAGTCTAGTTTAGTTTCGAATGTGAGAGATGTCTTTGTCCGACGTTTGAGGTATTCAAATAGACATAATATTAAAATCATGTAAGATTTACAATTTATAGTAAAATATCGACAACATTCTCTTCGTATTGAATGTTGGGTTACTCTCAAGTCAATTTATTTAACTTTGAAATTCAAATATTGGAACTCTGAGTCTCGAGCAAAGTATCTAGATATATAAGGTGATTTGATTTTCAAAGCTTCAATTCGAGACTCAATATTTAAAGAAAAACATTATATAATTTATACATAATGAGTTATATTTAACAAGTATCTATGTAACAGGATTTTAAATATTTAATATTATTTTTTATCAGATCACGTCAAATTTAATAAGCATAGTAACTATATATCTAGCGATCTACTTCCATACTAATGATTTTTCATTTATTGATTATAAAACTTCGATGTATAATATATTTTATTATTATTAAAGCAACATAGACTAGTTAACTTAAAATCGTTAAAAAATCAATTATGTATAATTTTATTCCGTTTACCAGCCTGAACATATATTTTTAAGATAATGTATCTGAATATTTGTTATACTGTGAAACTGAGATATAATTATAAATAGTATTATATTAATATTTATAGTATATTTAGAAATTATAAAAGTGACAATTTCACTTTAATCCATTTGACATAATTTAATTACCAGCTCACGCGCGTAAAAGCCTAGTTCGTGTTTCTTAAGACTTAACGGTTTAATTACCTGTCACAACTGGGGATTACATTTTTAGTTCGACACGATTATTTATTAACGGAAATTCGCGTACTAAAAATATCGGCCGCCATCTTTTGCACAATATATATTATTGAAGATGGGGACAGTTAACCCTTCAATTGGAGAACTCTTCCCCGTAATTGAAGACGGGTCGTGAATAACTTGAGACGAACAATTCACTATTGACTTCCACGGGAGGAAGCAAATCAATGAGTAGATGACAAGTAATGCCCTCTCGGTTAGTTGGCACTTGGCACGAGAAGACGATTCTCAAACGCATTCGTAATGAGACTGCTTGAGCGTAGATAACTCGAACATAATAATTAGATATTTTAGTTAAAAAATATAAATTGTTCTTTTAATTAATTATTATTCAAATTACTAAGTATATTATCGCCTCATAAATTTAAAATATTTCAGAATAATTTTAAATAATTTTAGAACCCTCAATATTTATACT
Organism: Plectrocnemia conspersa; assembly: GCF_051122295.1. Lineage (NCBI taxonomy): Eukaryota > Metazoa > Arthropoda > Insecta > Trichoptera > Polycentropodidae > Plectrocnemia > Plectrocnemia conspersa. Next base: position 23,124,484 of record NW_028277177.1, on the reverse strand, counting down.
CTTGGTAAAACTTCGAAAGGCACTTTATATTGCTTGAAATAACACTGTAATATTTTCTTATTTTAGAGCATGGCAAAAGTGTCGAGAAGTCGAAACTTTCAAATGTAACAGATTTATGGCCATTATGGTGTTTTAAGCTCTAAAAGGCACATGTGATGTGCTAGTGCTACAATTTACAAGTAACGGTATTGTGGCTTGCATTTTAGATCAAAAAACTACTGTCTAATATTTCTCTAAAATTTGATTTAAAATTTTTGGACCAGTCCCCTAACTGCCTCTTTTTCTCTCAGATTTTTATTTATATTATTTTATTATATACAAGTCTTGTTGGTCTAAGCTATAAGACCTTATGCTGAGACCTTGTTTAGTAGCTGCATGAAACCGAGGAGCTTCGACGCATTAGCAATCACGACCCAAATCTAGCATTTCGCTTTGCTACACTGCGTAGACTAGAACCAGAGACTAAGCTCGACCTCCTACCTGGTCTGTCGCGATTGCCAGTCACGGTCGAATAAACCGGCGCCAAGTTATTGATTGTGTTAGAGACGATTATAGTCAGTCGCATTCCTGTGTATCGTGTCTTTAAACATGTTTTTTTTTGTTGTTTTATACTTGAGCAGGCATATATCGGTGCTTTACAAGTCCTGCTCGCGTATATATAATTTAAAAATCAGTAGTAAAATAGTGTGTTTTTGAAGCCAATTTGAAAAATAAATTAGAGAATTGGCGTCACGAATTCGGTCTAGTGATTTTCAGTTAATTATTGTTTCTCGCCTAAGAGTAATTTGTAATATCATTTATTAGTAGCTAGGGATTCGATTTTCTACCTCCCGTCTCTATGAGACATATTGTTATATCTTTTTTCATGATATTTTTGTGCGCCATTTTGAAATTTGTTTATATGTGGAGGCACATATTTTTTAAAAATATTACGCTTCAATAAATTCAAGTGATTTACATCCTTAAATTATACTAAATAACCATATTATTAGGCTCAAAGGTGAATGCATCTTTAGGTGCCCAATGAGTACTAGCGATTTTCTTGATTACACGTATAAAAGCCATCCACGGTGAAAGGGTTAAAGTATGCTTAGAGGAATGTGGTATAAAGCAAATTTAGAGACACTTGCGTTCGTGTTTAGCTTCCCTTCCAAATCCAACATTTTATGAAAGTTTATATTTTTATAGTGGTTCTCATGCCTAACACTTCTTATATGATGCAAGGCTGTAGTGGTTTTTCTTGAGCTTCGAAGCTTATGTATAAAATAGTTGTTGCGAGTTTTGTGGTAAGTGATGGATGCGTAGCTAATATGCATGATTTTTCATGCACGAAGTTCGACTTACGTATCTAGCAGGCGCGGGCGGTGAGATACTTTCCCTCTAGATCGCTCGCGTGTTACGTGACGAGAGTGAGTGAGAGATAAGAGCACGTGGTCAGCATGCTCTTATCTCTCTAAGAGGGAAAGCATCTCACCGCTCGCGCCTGGTATCTAGTCCTCGATGAATAGATGTGACAGCTTCTGTTCTTGTACTCCATCGCGTTTTAATGTTAGTGGCAGAGCTTTTTTTAATTATTCTCAGTGAGCAGTAGAATAAGAAAAAAACGCATATATACCATAACATTCAACTGTTATGAAAAAAGTAACCACGACTATTTTAAACATAGTTTACAAATAATTGTGATTAAATTAAATTGTTATTTGTATTTAACACAATAACTGAAGCCCAGAGACCATGTACAGCAAAGAATTATCGCAGATTGGGTGTTAAAGAAGCAGAAAGTTGAAGCTGATTTTGTAAATAAAATCTTTTTCTCTATTGAGGCACTTGTCAATCTCTTTGGGTATGTTAATAATCAAAATTGCCGCATATGGGGCGAGAAAAATCATATGATTCACGTGAGCATTGTGTTCAGGCGGTGTCATTGGGCCTTACTTTTTTTGAAAACGATAAAGTGATAGTCAATGTTGAGCGCTATATGCGCATGATAACCGATTATTTTTGACACCAAATCTAAAATATTGATGTGGAAGACATGTGCACATAGGTTGCAACGATGGATGTTTTGCGTGAAAAGTTGCATTGTCATGTTTTAGTGACGTCAATTGGCCACCAAGATCATGCGATTTAACGCCGTTGGGTTTTTTTTTGTGGAGTTATGCTAAGAGTTGTGTACGCCGACAAACCCGAAACGTTAAAGCACCTTAAAACCAATATCTGTCAAGCTATATCGCGTAGCCCATATGGACTATTTAAAACCTGCAAAGCGACAACAAAGCTGCAACATTTATTTAAAGTCAAAAACTGGGCTGTAGTTCTAGGATAATTATATTTCTGATTATGAAGGTTGATATACACGTGCTTGAAGTATATAAAGTACTAAACTAGGCTGCGTAGCATCTTTTTATGAGACTTTATCATAGTCTTTCGACGGCTTCTGAGACTTCTTTGCGATAGTTACGCCAATGATTTATATATAGATATTGGCAGTAAAACTGTATTTGATCTCTTCGCTACTTTTACAATGATAACGCGTATTTTTTAGTATCGTACTAAATTTTCATGCCCAACAGCGTCTCATAGTGAAATTTCGCACTTGTATTACCTGTGTTCCCAAGGCATGCAATATATGCACTGTAAGCGCCGCTTGCATAATCTTTGCAACGGAAGCCGCGGGGTTCATCTGCTCGTGTCGTTTTACGGCCAAGGCATTACCGCATGCGGTGAAGATTGTCACCTGCTTAGTCCTACGACACGTCGTTGCTGCGTCTCTTATTTACACCTAGCGTGTAAAATCTGCCGAGTTTATTAGTATTCAGCTAAAAAGCGAATTAATTCGCCTCGAGCATATTTTCGTTCCGGGCATTTCAGTGCAAATTGCGCCCAGAACGGCATACGTGCCCCGGCGCTAATGCGACTCGGCATCGGATTGCCTTTCGAAGCGTACCGTGCTCGAAAACAAAAATGCACTCGAACAAAAAAGAGAAGCGTAAAGTACCCTATTCATCTTTGGCTTTTATGTATGTGTTCTCGCAGTTGAAACTCATGAAAATTCATTTTTTTGCTCAATGAGAGTCGTGTATCGAGTCGGTGCCATTATGACAAATTTGATGACCTTTTAAAATGAATCGATCCATAAGTGCTTGAAGCAATGATCATTAGCACGTGTCAAAATCATATTTTCCACTATAAGACTATTAGTCGTGGTGCTGAATATTTTATTTGAGATAAAGACAGGTCAGACTTAACGCACAATTAAAGTTAAAATATAAGGCATGCTCCATGACAGAGTTGTAAAATCGCTTACTTTAGGGCTCATGTGCAAATAGATGTGCCAAGAAGTCTCGAGTCTTGAGATAGCATCTGTAACAATAGTATGTACGGATCCGATATTGACATTCACTTCCTGAGCAGAACTTCTAAATAAATGCGCATGTTTTTACGAACAATGACTTATGCGCAACCCACCTAAAAAGTGACGAAGACTACCGAAGCATAGCTCATCACGGATGGACGTTAGTCTACATTTAAACACATCTACCCACTGACATTATTCTCTCACCAATTTAGGCATCTATTATATTGTTGCAACATTATTCTATGAATTTCATGAGGATAATTCACAAGAAGATAATTACTATGTTTTTTTTAATCAGAGGCTTTGAATGATTTATTTTATCTTTAGTAGAAATTTCTACTTAGTGAGGGCAACCCATAAAGATCAAGTCTTCACGGACCTTTGTTCCAACAAATATACGTCCACAAAAAATATCTATCTTACTAATGCTCCAGCCGACAAATGGTCCACATTACATACCATCCACAAACAAAATATTATTTTTTTTTTAAAAAGAGCGTTCAATAAATCGATGAATGTGAGATACTTTCCCTTTCGCTCACTCGCGTGCTAAGTGACGAGAGTGAGTGAGAGATAAGAGCATGCGGACCGCATGCGAGCGAGCGAAAATATCTCACCGCACGCGCCTGGTAAATACGTATGTATATATTCGAATTTTAATTAAATATAACATATGTACATTATTAAATCTAACAATTAGTCCAAGTATACGTCATTAAAAATTTATATTTTTAATGGCGTATTTACAATATTTTTAACATAAATAAATTATGATTTTTTTGTTGCAACCATACGGTCGATGTTTGCCACTGAATTAGTAAAACTAATTTTTAAAACATGAATTAAATGAGAGTTTGTATTTCTCGAACGTGTCTTTGATTGTATGTTTTATTCTGTAAAATGCATGTTCACATATGAATGTGCTTCCAAAAACTGAAATTATACATCGAGCAAAACTGTATATATTTTTCTATTTTCTGGTAAAAGCAAATATTTTTATGTAATAATTTCAATGTATCGTTTGACTGTAGAGCTAGTAATTCTAATTGGATATCACCTTTTTTCTTGATCCGTTACATAATTGTAGTATCAGATAAACATATATCGCCAAAATTTCGAAATATTTTTTTTTGAGAAATTGCCAGAAGACACTTTTTAACAAATTAGCCATCAGTAAAAGTTCTACCTTCCTTGGCAATAATTTGGGCAACACTAACCGATCCTAGTTGTGGCAAAATTTTTATTTTTATTTTTTTTAAAATATTTTACTGATTTACTATGTCTTTATGTTCTTCAAATATTTAACAATGTTTATTACGGTAATATCGTTTTGAATTGTAATCTTTGATTACAGCAACAGGCAAATACACTTACTCCCGCAATGTATAAAAAATAATAAACATTGTTGACTGAAAATATGACAATTACTATTTTAATATAATTTTTTAAAACTAATTTTTTAAGTATAAAATGTATTTGAAAGTTTGTGACCTGTCAGCTATGTAAAAGTTCGGGTAATTCGAACAATTTTGATTTTGGGACGAGATGAGCTTTGTTTTTTTAGCAAATATATACTAAGTACTCATTTGATGGATTATTCGTAATTGAACTCTAATGTTTCAAGAAGAATTTTAGATTATAGATTTTTCTATCCATCCATATCTAATATTTGCCAATGTTGTGAGCAAGGGTCTTTGTTTCCTGTTAAGAAAGCTTGATGAATTATTTAAAATAGAGTTGCACGTATTTGAATATTTTCAATTTTTATATACCTTTATTTTACATGCAAGTCAATTTTACCTAAAAAGGGTCTTTGTTTCAGTAAAAGAAAACACACGGGTTAAATTGCACATGTTCTTCCCTTGCATCGAAAATTCTATGAATCTACAAGTGCTTGTGTTTATCGCTTATACATTTTGTAAAGGCCGTATTGTATCGTCGCCAATCTATACCATATTTGCGCTAACACAGTCAGTACGATAGCTATCCATTTCATCATTATTCATAATTGAGAAAGAGATGGCAAGTTTGGGTTATTAGCTCTAAATCTCACGTACGGATATACGTTCTATATAATAAGCTTACTGTGTAACTGTTACCGTTGCTATAATTTGATGATAAAACCAGTGTACATGGGAATGTAATTTTTCAAATTACTTTTTGCTAGTTTAGATTTATTTGGATTTATTTTTTTAAATACAATATTAGGTTATGTTCAAAATATTATAATAAAAAGCTTTAGAAAACTTTAGTAAAAATATATTATTTAAAGACAGAGTACGTGCTGTTAAGCTAGACCCACGCTATAATTCAATTAAACTTTAACCTTATTCCCACATAATTTTACCTTACGACACCTAAACTTAATTGTATTTTTTTTTAATCTCAGTGAGATCTTCACTTTTACAAAGAAGCGTTTGCAATTATTGTTACTAGTACAAACGAGACAGCCTTGGTCCAGATGAGAGAAGATCGCGTCTTTACCGCAAGGTCGCTCTTTCGAGATAACAATCGAAACGCAATGTTTCGGCAAACGCTAACGACGTCATCGTCTCTCGTCCAGAATAAGTTTTTTCGATGCATATTTCTTTCAAGCTACGCTCGGTTCAATTATAATTGCCTTGTTCGTCATGCTCGGTGTAGCTCGACCGTGTAGCTAACTTGTGCGGGGATTCGTCTGTGGGTACCTCTCTCTGTGTGTGCTCTATGCGCCGCTGTTACGCTTTGGTCTAGTTCAGGTGGTTAACTTTAAGCTACTTATTAGCGGCGGTATGAAGATTGTGAAGTTGCAAAATGGAAAAGATTTTATCCACACGCGGGCACTGCGATCGCTGCAAGTTGATATGTATGGCAGGTTCTATAATAACTTCAATGTGATTCTTTCTTCTTACATTTAAAGATGGTAAGCGATTAACTTAGATTAGATTTAATGTGAATCTCATGCTCGAATATATTTTACTAATAATATAATAATCATATATTTATGAAGTCTTTAAAAATAAAGCGATGAAAAAATATATATAACACACCTTTCTAAACTAACATTATAAAAATCATAATAGATTTTTAATACCTTCATTTAAAGAACACTGACATAATCTATAAAAATATTACGTGACACCATATTAAGCCCTAAGGCTCTAAAATAGGCTATACAAGAGCAAACTTAAATTTAAGTATAAACATAAATGCCTAAACACATCTTACTTTAGAGTAGGGATACTAAACATGCGGCTCGCGGGACGCATGCGGACCGCAAAGTTTTTTTGTGCGGCGCAACACTCCTAACCATTACCAAATATTTTTAAACAATTTTCCGTGAAAATGTTATACTAAAATTTATAAATAAATATTGAAATACTTATTTTACGTCACCATACCACGAATTACAAATCATTTAATGACACTTCTCCTCGCGGGCCGTTAATATGTGAAACTATTGATCCACCGCTTCTGGATACTTCCTAAATTTTTCAATCAGGGGCAAGAGTACTATTTGCCTATTTATTCCAATGAAATATATTATTTTTTGTCAGTTATGATTTTCGTTAAGAACCTAATGAGAAAAGAGTGCGTAGAAAATTGTAAATCTGTTTGTTTAAAATGCGATATTTTTTTCTTCTAAAAACATATATGATTGAGATATAATTTATATATATATAATCTTATTTTAATTACTGCACATTTATTATTTATTTTAGAATATTGCACATGTATTATAATTTAAAAAAATATACATATCTCTCGTATACTTATTTATTTCTACTCATGTTAAAAGTAACATAAATTATAGTTTAAAAACGTACAAGATTGGCAATCTTTAGAACATGAACATTTTTTATGCATTAATCCGGACAAAAGTTCAGACATCAATTCGAAATTCTGGCAACCCTATTCTCAGATACGTTTTTGTGCTTATGAAGATTAGGATCTAAAAGTAATCCAATTAATAATTAATAAGGCATAAAAACGTACCGTAAAATGTGCTTTAATTGGTGTCGCTATTTTTTAATTTTTGTCGTTTACTCCCTAAATTAAGAAAGATTTATATTGTCGTAGCGCTGAAAATACTTCCCCTATAAAAACGGGAATCGTGCAATTATTATACCCAGTGGAAATCAAAAGCTCACCCCTGATATCATATTTTATCTCAAATTGGTAATTTTGTGTTTATGATGAGGTATTAAAGACGTAATATATTTTAACACAGAGTTTTAAATTAAAAACAATATTTTACAGAATTTGCATTATGACATTGTTATTAAATATTCTTGCTAAGTTTTTCGTACGTATGCATAATTCAATCATAGTATTAAATCCGTTTTAACATAACTAGTGAATATATTTACCAGCACGATTGACGATTAGTATAAGTTTATTGACCTGAAAAATATAGGTTTGAATCCCATATGAATATTAGTGTTTTTAAATTATTATCGCGTCTGGCAGTTAGTGATTATTATATAATTGTAATTTATATCGATCTTCACAGATTATGTTACCAAGATTTTCTTTTTTTAATTTTTTTTTTGTTTATTACATAATTAAATAATACATTTTTATAAACATATATATTTACATTTCATTGGTTGCTGGTTAATTACCATTATCACAATTTACGATTGATTTGCTAAATTAAGAGGAATTACAAAAATAAGAATAATAAAAGAACATAAAATACGTTAAGTTTAGGTCAAAGTACATAAACACTTTTAACAAAAAAAAAAAAAAAAAAAAATTATAAATATATATTTTTAATATAAAACTCGTGGACCTGGAGCTGTTAAATTAATAGATAAAATTTATGCGTCAGAGCAAGATGTGCTTTGGCATTTTGTGTTTATATTTAAATTTGAGTTTGTTTTTGTCGTAATCACCGATTCTTGAGACTAACGGGTTAGTATGATTTCGCGGTATTTTTTTATAATAATTATTAGTATGGTGGTGAACATGTTCTTTAATAGTTGGAATTAAATATTTATTATGAAGTTTTTTCAGGTTAGTATAAAAAGGTGTATTAAAAATTATTTTTATAGCTTTATTTTGAACAACTTGTAGCTTAGAAAAGTTAGTATTACACGTATTACTCCACACTGGGCAGGCGTAAGTCATTGCCGGTCTGATTAATTGCTTATATATTAGAATTTTATTTTTAGTATTTAACGCACTTTTTCGATTAAAAATTGGTTTTAACGCCGCAATGGCTGCGAGCCCTTTAGATTTAAGTTCGGTTATATGTTTATTAAATTTAAGTTTGGAGTCCAGGTGAATTCCGAGGTACTTAACGCTCGCCTTCCATTCTATACACTTTCCCTGCTCGCTTATAATAGTCGGGGGCAAAGGTTGTCTTCGAGTTGTAAAAATTATAGCCTCCGTTTTGTCCTGATTTATTTTTATTTTCCACTTTTTGAAATAATTACTTAAGAGAGTTAAGGATTTTTGCAATTTTATTGAAATAGGCTTAAGACCGTAAGAGCTACTCATTATCGCCGTATCATCGGCATACATTGAAAGACAAGTATTTTTTAAAATAGGTATATCATTTGTGTACAAAATGAAAAGGAACGGTCCAAGTAAACTCCCCTGAGGAACACCAGCTGGGATATTACGCGGTATCGATTGTTCATTATTTACTGAAACAACATAACTTCGACGATCAAGGTAGGAGCGTAACAAGTGTAGCAGATAGTTAGGGGTTTTATATTTGTGGAGTTTGTAAATCAACCCATCATGCCACACAGTATCAAACGCTTTTTCCACATCTAACAATAAGAGTCCCGTTGATTTTTTCATGTTAAAATTAGCAGAGATGTGCTCTGTTAACCTATTGAGCTGATGAGTCGTAGAGTGGTTTTCGCGGAAGCCAAATTGTTCATTGATAATTTTATTCCCCAAAGATCCCTTTAAACGTGATAAAATTATTTTTTCAAATAGTTTACTGAATGACGGTAATAAGCTTATTGGACGATAATTAATTGCGATAGTGTTATCCTTTCCTGGCTTTCTAATTGGGTGGATCTTTGCGGTTTTCCAAATAGCGGGAAAGTACCCGAAAGATAAGCAGGCATTAAAAATATTTGTTAGATAATTGATGCTAATTCTTGGAAGTTGTTTTATCGTAACGTTATCTAATTTATCTATACCGGGACTTTTTCTATTCTTTAAATTTTTTATGATGTTATTAACTTCTGATAAGCCAACTTTGTTCACTAAACTAATATCTACGCTAGATGAATTAATATTTCGTATCGCACGGGCGACTTTGTTGTCTATTTTTGAATCTAAGTAATTTACAGTAAGCGAATAAGATGTGGAGAAAGCGCTGGCTAAATTTTCTGCCTTATCCTTGTTCGTGCTTGCGATGGTGTTTCCATTTTTTAATGGGGGTATTTCCGAATGTTTATATTTAAGTGATTTAGTTATTTTCCATAAGGAATTATCTGCCGGGTTTAGATTTTTTAGTTTACGCGTCCACGATTCGTTTTTTATTTGCTGAATTTTATCGCGAATATAACTAGTTACGCGGTTTATTACAGATTTAAGTCGCGGAGATTTATTATTTTGCCACTGTTTTCTTAGTTTATTTTTGATTTTTATTATTTCGATAAGTTGTGGAGTAAGTTGATTTTTATTATTATGATTTTTACGCGTCGGTATTGATGATATTTTGGCTTCTTCGATAACGGATGTTAAATAACTGATATCATCGTCAATTTGTTTAATGTTATGCGGAGTATAATTCTGTCGCTCATCTTGCAAACGAGACTCGACTATATCTTTAAACTTTTTCCAGTCAGCTTTTAAATAGTCAAAAAGCGTTTCAGAGACTACCTCCGCTGAACCCTCCAGCGAGAATAACACTGGAAGATGATCAGAAGACAATGCCTGAACGCAATACATTTCTGACGTATTTAAGTTACCCTTGACCAAAGCAATATCCAGAATTGACGGCGTCATGTGATTGGAAGGGTAATGCGACGGTGAATTTGGAAAGTTAACAATCGTGTCAGAGTCGCTCAAGTAGTTAAAAAGTGACGCTCCAGATCGATTTGCCCCAGAACAGCCCCAATGCATATGACGGGCATTGAAGTCCCCAGTCAGAATGACCGAGTCTCCTAGAGAAAATATCGAATCTAGATCACTCCGGAGCAGTTCGTCACTAGGCGAATTATACCCCGCAGCAATTATTATTATTTTATTTTTATGAATAATTTGAATCGCGACGGTTTCTAGATTATTAGTGTTAGTGTTTATACGTGCGTGTTTTATCGATTTTTTAACAAATATCGCGACCCCTCCGCCTGGCCTTGAGGGTCGGTCCCTCCGAATGCAGGCAAAGTTAGATAAATATACGTTAACATGTGGTTTTAGATAAGTTTCGGTGACTACGACAATATCAAGTTTGTACTCACTGATTAACAGCTCCAGCTCTCCGGTTTTGTTACGGATCCCACGGGAATTCCACGTCATGAGTTGAATGTCTTCTTTAGAAGAGGTCATCGAGATACTCGACCATCATCAAAGCAATTTCAATTTTGCTAGCGCACTTTCCGGCCTTAGTTCGGATTTCCTGGAGGATAGTCAGCATCCTGCGAAGCTCATCAGTAGACATGGCTTCTGATGAGGGCTTCTCAGACTGTCGGGCTTGGGGGCGTTGTTGCGTCTTAATTGGGGTGGCTTCCGGGACGATAGTCGGTTTTTTCACTGCTGGTTTCGTTGGCCGAAGGGCAGGAAACTGACTCTGTTCCAGAGCGAACGTTGGCTTGGGTGCGGTCAGTACGGCGGTATGTGGCTTTTGCTGCCTCTTCTTCATCTGCAGGAGATATTCTGTCCTGCGAGGACAGTCCTTGTAGTTGGCCGGGTGACTTCCGCTGCATCCAGTGCAGGTTGCTGGCGTCTCTCGGTCTTTTTTAGTGCATTCGGAAGTGGCGTGGTTTCCTGTGCATTTCACGCATCTGGGGTCTCGTTGGCAGTTCCTCGCAGCGTGGCCATACTGCTGGCATCTGAAACATTGAGTCGCGTGCGACTTATTACGCTTGTATTTTTCAAGCGTGGCCTTAGTGAAGCAAACGTACCGGATGCTTCTTATGGACGTCACCGTCGTCTCAGCGGAAAATTGCGTCAGGTAGAGCCGCGAGGAGGTCTCTGCCTTGGTGTTCATCGCCGTTACTTTGACGACGCTTAATCCTTGCCGCTCCAAATCAGCAGCGATTTCTTCAACGGGAACCTCAGGAAGCCCCCTCAAGACAGATTTAACTGTCTTGTCTTCGTCGGCAGTGAAGGTGTGAAAGGCACGGCGGCCCTTCAAACCATCCATCAGGGTCGCTCGTAGTTCGAGCGTCGCACACTGGATGGAAACATTACCTCTTCCGGTGTAGCGGAGGGTAAAATTACCTGATTTGGTCATCGACTTGATGAGGTCGATGGTCTGGAGATGTGTGCCAACCACCTCCATGATGACAGGTGGCACTCTTGCGTGTTTACTCCCGGCAACTTCGGAGAGTTTGTCATACCTGTTATGACTTGAAGTCGGCAACAGGTTGGCGTCAGTAGAGGGTCGGGCAGTTTTCTTTGGCATCTGCCATTCTTGTTCTGCTGATGGCGATAGGTACGCTTTTAACGTACCCACCGCACGCTTGCGCGTAAGCGTCTTCTTCATCGCGCCAGCAATGTCTCTGGCGTCGTAGTTGTTGCTAATGGTCGCGGGTGGGGGGTCGGAGCTTTGAACGGCAGCGAGAGCAGGCGCGGATGCGTCCGTTCACCGCTGAGGTACAGAGCAGAGAGACCAAGATTTTCTTAATTTTATTATTGAATATGGTGGTGATTAATTAAAATTAAGTTGGGATATACTATATAATATTTTATTTTTAATAATGAGCTACTTCAGCTCATCAAGAATATTATATATGTATAAAAAATATACAAATATTTATTACCCATGGAAAATGTAATTTTTTTATTATACATAAATTGTTTTGAATATTAATATTTTAACTATAAATATTTATATATTTGTATATTTCCTGTTGCAACTTGACAAGCGTTAGCCCAATACACTACAACGGAGTAATCTTAATCAACAACTATAAAATAAATTTGCGATATCAAACTAAAATAAAAGTCTGTAAAATAGATTATTAGCTAAATTTTATTTTATTTATCCGTGAGAATAGGAAAATATGGGAAAACATATTTTATGATTATCGCTTAGAATTAGAATTAAATTATTAATCAAGTCCGAACTACCAGACATAATAGAAATTAAAAACATTAGGGTATTAGGTATTTCTAATACACGTCACCGACCTATACCATTGGTCTATTGTGCTAGTAATATTGTACAATATAAACACGTATTATGAAATAAAACTCTTATTAATGAAATAAAACATATTTTTAATGTGAAAACACCAAGATAATTGCCTATATAATATGTATATGTTACAGTAAACGCTTTTTACTAGTGAAAATATATTTTCACTGGCTTTTCAGTGAAATCATATCACTGTAGTATTGCTTGAAAACGAAAAAAAATAGCGTTGGTGAAATAAATAAGTTATTAAAATGCTTGTACTTTTTTTACAGCCCAATATAAATACAATTAACGTTAAAAATGTGTTATGTACAAAAATAAGATGTTTTTCCAAAAAATGTGTTTTAACGTTTGTTTAAAATTTTTGCATTGAAATTTTATGTTTAAAAATAACAGCAGGTGACAATTATTTTTTCTGTTTCCTGAATCTGTGGATTATTTAAATATTAAATTAATCTATTATTAATAACCGTTTTCACGTTATAAATTCTCATTAAAGATTTTTTCCAATGTAGAACTTAGTGATTTATCTGTACATTTGAAAATAACTATTGTACATTTTTTATAAGAAATTTTGATATTAAAATAATCTTAAGAATACTACTTTTGTATTTTTGTTATAAACTATAGAAATATAAATAAATTAAAAAATTCCCTTATACCTCGAAACTGCGTTTGTGTCAGATAGCATGTTAATGTTTTAACACTTTGTATACGGGTTGTAATAACGCACGGCAGCTAACTAAATTATATCTAATAGTCCATAAGCTTCGAAACAAAAAAATAATTTTATAGCAAATCAATTTATATATTATCTTAAAAATAGTTATATTCCGAATCGACTTAATTAAATAAAAATTAAAGCACTACAAAGACTACAAAAAACGTTTAGATTTTTTCTCTCGCTTTTAACGAATATTCTCGTATTATATACGTATATATTTGTTCTTCTGCATACAAAGTGTTAAGATTTATTATAATATTAGCACTTTACCACCTAGCTCCACCAGAAATTTGTGAATCATTAGATTTAATTTTGACGTCTAAATAGATAATGCAAAGCTCATGATGAATAATTCATTTTGGTTTTGGTTGGTATCTTTTATTAATTATTTCTAACGTACTTGGAAAAAATGTAAAATTTAATGAACATTAAACTTATTTTTTATTATATTTTTTTAATGCAATGTACTTTGTATTATTAATTCATAATTTAAAAATATTCCAATGTATTAAATATAACTGATTTTATTACTGTGTTTCAGCTTTAACTGATTCGAATATTGGTTTGTGTAGTTAAGTTTAACATCTGTTTATTTATATCATTTTTGAGCACTACTAAAAAAATGTAGCAATAATCTTACGTAACGTGAAAATACAAACAATATTTTTACGTCACCTTAACGCGCACATGCACGCATATACATCCATCAAAATAATAAAATCTGACACGTTACACACAAAACGTCTGAAAAGTTTCCAGCTATGTTGCTACATTCGAAAAAAACCTTCTTGATATATATACACTTTTTTCTTATTCTTCTTCAAATCGATAAATAAATGATCCGTTTCAAGGGTTCTTCCAGTGACCTGTTAACAGAAAAATAAAAGTAAACAAAGACCCACTTACTGGATATACTGTGTACATGTGCATATGTATGTGCGTTATGGCAATACGCTCGTGTGAATCGGAAACATTCAAAAAGATTATGATATGACCAAGACGAAATCTCGGCTCGAGATTCTGCTATTGGCAACCGTTTGAACATGAAAGGCGATTGAGTTTCAATCTGTTTGTTACTGGAACGGAAGCACCACTAGCTCGGACGGTCGACTGAACTCATCTGTAATAACAACCGACCGCTCAGAAGGGGATGTCTTATTCTATAATAATAAAAGGGAGGTTTTTATTTCACGTTTATGTGGAAAATAGTTCGACTCCCTGATACAATATTTTATTTATAATTATTAAATTTATATATAATATTGTATAAAGAAATATTCCGTATATTTTATGATGGAATCTAAACAAATATTTCAACAATTCATTGATTATTTGGTAACGTCAAGGTACTTGCCATTTTTTTCCTATTTTAACTTTATAAGAATGTGTAGGTTTATCATTCTCGACATTGTTTAATTTTGATAAATTTAACAAAGGTTAAACTGCTTAATATAATAAACGTGTAATGTTGTATATTTTATGGAAAATAATATTTAAGAAACGAGATGTTAAGCTCAATTGAACATTGGTTAAATAGATATTATTTATTTTTATTTTATTAATTTATTTAGTTAATATAGTAAATTTTTACACTAAACATAAACATATTAGAATTTTGTATATAATAATATATTATATAATTATTATTATTAAGCAAAGCTTATTATAAATTCAGAAGTACCAAATACAAATATATGATGGTTATTTTGATTGAACCCTTATTTATATAACTGATCATCAAAAATTAAATTTACCTAGATTTTCCTAACCTCTTAGATGATTAATTATTATTTAGCTTGGTCGTAAATATTAGGTATTAAAAAATCTTTAATAATGAGCCATAAAGAATATTTTGTATGTTTTAAAAACATATATATTGCTAACAAAATATGCATGTCTTACTTAAAAATTTAATAAATATGCGGAGAATAAATATAAAAATATTTATTCTGTATGGCTAAAACATGTTAAATAATGTAATTACATCGAAACATTGTATTCAGCTACGCAGTAAGATAAGAATGGACAAAAAACTATGTCTGGTAGAAAAAAAGTTAATTACAACACAAGCTTCTTTTCAATACTATAATTAAAAATATTATCTTTTTGTGAAATATTGTAGATAGTTGGCAATATTTTTTGCTTTTTTAATTACAACATAATCAAACTAATTAAAATATAGTTTTAAAATCTCTGCGTTACATAAATTATATTTGTTCTTTTAGTAAAGATTATCGTAATAAAAAAATAGGTTAGGTAAAAAATTATTTGTTTAATAACATAAATTAATCTTCTTACCAAAACATATATAATATTAACCTAAATAATATTAATGTAATCAATGTGTAATTCTTACATATGTATGTATGAAGATATCTTATCTTTGAGGCAAACCAGTGAAAATTTGTTGTTGAGTGTAATTTAAACAGTTATTCGAAATTATATTTGTGATATATTTAATTACGTCCATTATAATACACGAAAAGCTCAATGTAAACAGATATTGCCCAAACAAGATAAGCGCTAATGGCATAAAACACTTAACGCAAAATGTGTCAATGCATATAAATTTGTAAACACGAAAGAATGGCTATTGGCAGTTTTAAGAAACAATTGAATGTTTTATTATCAGAAGATAAGCTTTCGTAAAAAATCTTTTAATATAGTACAAACTCAAAAGATAAATTATGTCATAGATAATATTTATTTTTATTTTATTGATTTATTTAGATAATATAGCTAATTTTTACACTAAACATACATATAATACATAATATAAAAATAAACAGAAAATAAAAAAAAACTTATTAATATAGCACGAATGTGTTTCTTTATTCCATTTAAGAAAAACGCTACATGTTTACTTTTGCGGATTGTCATAAGAATATTTTTTCCCTGGGCGTACTCGTTTTCTTATACCTTACTATCCTCAAATTATTAGTATTAAATCTATATACATCTTTATTTATTATTAAATACGAAGGGCGGTTGCTAATTAGTTGGCCTTGGCGAGACAACACAACTTTTTTAGTCAAAACTAGTTTCATTTCTCAGCATAATCTTTTTTTAGCTCTATACATTTCTTCAATTTGTCGATGTTTTCCAAATAATACGAGTTCTGGAAGCCCTCAAAATAGGTTTCTGTTTCAGCGACGACCTCCTCGTTCGACCCAAATTTCTTACTACCGAACCATTTTTCAAGTTTGGGAATAAATAATATTCGCATGGAGTCAAATCAGGAAAACATGGTGGACGAGGAACCAATTTGTAGCTCAATTCGTTAAATTTTGTTATTGCTTCAAATTGCGTCAAATCGGTCCAACACTTCTGTATAATATACTATTGTGATCGTTTTCCTCTTTTTAGGTAATCGATGTGAATTATACCGTTCGCATCCCAAAAACTGTAGCCATGATTTTGTTAGCCAACAAATATACTTTGGTTTCTCCGGCTTGGATCCATCCAACTGCTCCTTTGTCTCTAGTGAATGTGATGTATCCATGTTTCGTACATGGTTAAGAAGCGGTGTAAAAATTCCTTTTTATTGCGGTTTAACATGACTTTAACACTCCATCGAAATGGCCAGATGATAGCGTTTGTTGTCGATAGAGAGCAAGTGCGGCACCCATCTGGCAGAGAGCTTCTGCATTCCCAAAACGTATGTAAAATGTTGAGTACCCGTTCGGTTGAAATCTCCATGGTCTCAGGATCCCGCGCTTAGTCACTCGTTGATCGTCGATTATCATTTCATGGATTTTATCGAACTTTTCTGGCGTGGTGATCTTATATGCACGGTCTGGACGCTCATCATCAAAAATGCTCATACGACCGCGTTTAAATTTAGCAGTCCAATATTTTATTGTTAATTTCGAAGGCGCAGAGTCCCCATAAACATCGTTTAATTCGGTTTTCTTATTTTAAAACAAGTATATAATACTGCACAATATTCGATTTTATCCCTTTTTGTAAAAATTCAAAAGTTGTTCGTTATCAATGACTGTTGACCTACTCTCATTGCCCTATTTTTAATTTTTTTAATTTATTAAATTACACAATAATTAAAATGGGGGCAATATAATACTTTCGTATTTTTTACATATTTTTAATCCTAGATAATATATTTATTTTTCCGCTAATTTTTTTTATTATGAAATTACAAGGTTCCTTAATTTTTTTTTATCTACAGTTACTCATACATATTTTATATTATCAGCTATTTCTATAGTATAGGTATTTATAAATATTTTTATATTAGTATTTAACATATTTTGTAATTAATAAATTTTCATTTAGTTTAAAGACGGTATTTTTTTTAACCATTTTTCTATTATACTTCATTCATTATTTTAATTATATACTATATATTGAAGTGTCGTTCGCAAACAGATTTATTTTACATTTTTTTAAATTATTAATTATATCATTCATATATAATATAAACATGAATAGTCCCAATTAAGAATCCTGTGGTACACTGTGAGATAATATTTAATCTTTGGAATACGCATAATTTATTTAAAAGTTGTACTACTTTTTAAAATAATTATTAAACCATTCTAAAATTATTTCAGTTACAACGATATTCTCTAATTTCTTTAACATTATTATTCTGTCTGTTTTTTTTTTGAAAGCTCTATTGAAATCCAAGAAAACACATCCATTGATTTTGTTTGTATCCTTGGCTAACAACCAATCATTTATAACTACTTGTAATGCAGTCTCAATAAAATGTTTTTCTCTGAATCCCGATTGATGTTCACATTGAATGTTTTAAGAACTAATGAAATCCTTTAACTGTTTGATTAATACTTCTTCCATGAGTCCTTTTTTAAATACATAACAGATACATATCACAGAAGCAGTAAATAAAAATACATGGTAGTACGTCATTCTGAGTATTTCTGTTTTAAATACAGAATCGCAAATTTTTGATTTCTAAATAAAAGTTTTATCACATTCTCAGCATCTTGGTTGTCAGATACTTAGAATCCGCTTTAAAGACTAATATTCATAGTGACGGATAAACACAGAGTTTAACTCAAGTCCACTCGACGACTTTGAATGAGTTATATTTATACAATCTACTTAACTAAGACTATATAAAAGGAGGTCAACGATACAATACATATAATATATTAATTAATTATTTATTTAAAACATATTAATTATTATTTCTTAATTCGTCAAGATTATTGTATTAGCATAATTTATCAGTAAATTAAGTATTTTATATTTATTTAAAAAAGAGATACTGACGCGTGAAGAAAAATAACAAGTGCTCCACTAATTAGTCGCTGGTGTTTAAAGGGTTAAAATCGCACGAGAGTGGCGTCTCCGTAAACTCTAGAGAAAATATTTTTTAATAAACGAAATGGCAAAAAAAAATATATATTTTTGAACGCCGTCTACAACAATGGAATGAAAATTGTTACATAAGTGCAGCCTAGTTGTCGTGGAGACCCGACAACAAGAATAAAAACTGTGAATAAGTAATAAACGCATACACATAGAGCGGCGGTTTAGGAGGATGGCAACGAGACCCTGGAATATACATATTTAGCCAAGGCCCGTCATCCCCTGGGAACGTCTTAATATGACGGGCAGATTTGTATGTGAATATAAAGCAAACACACGACAACAACCGCGAAGGGTAAGTAAAAAAATAAAACGGAGCGAGTAAATGCTTCGGGGCAAACAAAACTCGCGCAGGTAACACACGGGGGGCGGACTCACCCCCTATCCGACAAGACTGGAAATATTTCATAAATTTACTTTATTAAGAAGCCCGTGTGCCTCGGCTATATTAAATATTACGCGGAAACGAGGACTAATAGCGTCGTTTTTCTGCGTAATCGTAACGTATTCGGCCTGCGTTCCGAATTCTTCCGCTCGTTCTATTGTCGCGGGCTCGGATTATTAATTTCGATGCGATTTGCGCAGAGGAAGGAAAATAAATAACGTTTATTCGAATACTGTCAACAAATAAACAAATCCGTGGCGGATTGGTCGATTAACGAGATTACTCAACACGGGATAATGCCTTGCATATGGCGCGCTGACACTCCTAATGCGATAAAACTTTAAACATCATAAAATTGCAAGATTGTATTTTACATGTTAGTGGAACGTGTGAGATTATGATTTTTTTCTTATTATTTATATTTATTATATATTTACAAAACAAGTATTTATTTTATATTTCATTCAAGTCTTAATAAGTGACTAATACTGATAAAAACCTATACCAAATAGAGTTAAATCTAAGTTGAATGATCTGTAGCAGTAACTGTAGCTTAACGTTCAATCTTTACAATAATAATTAGAAACAACTGCATGTGTAATTTAATAATTAATAATGAGTTTCAGTTTAATTTGTGGCGACCACCCATTTAGGCACAGTGCAATAGTTCCCGAATTAGATTGCATATTTCATATCAAGTCTACCTAATTAATAATTAAATAAAATATCATTGTTACGTTGCATACAACTGTGTTTGTTTATCTAGTTTAATATGTACATAAATAATTACAGTTTAAGGACAACGTCTTATCTTTACAATCTGTAGACATTGTGAGTTTAAAAGAAATTGTCAATCAAAAGAGAGAAAACTAAATCCTAAATACCCACAAAATTACTTGTTAAATATGTGACACTGTTTTAATTTAATATTTTTAATCCTTGATACTAATTTAACTTCAAGAAAAAATATTTTTAAAAAATAGTGTATTTATTTTTTGCTAAATTTTCTTTATAATGGTTATTTACTTAACTCTAATAAATTTTGCCGTATTTTTGCGATGCTCACAAAAATAATATACAGTAATACAGATATATCTTTTACCATTCCATTTAATTATTATCACTTACTTTTTATTATTTATACAGTTTTGTCCTGACAGTGAAACATAGTTAGTAGTAATGATTCTTACTTATCGTTTCTTATCTTGGAACTATTGAAACGCGCTTTTTATAATTTATGCCTCTGTCATACGTTTGATTCAATGGTTTTATTTTATTGTTTCCGTTTGTCACGAGACATCTAAAAACCACTCAAATTTAATCAGTAGTTGCTTTTATTGGAAACATATATATTTTTGTCATAGTGCTCGAAAACCTATTTTAATAAAATACTTTTAAATACAATGAAAATCACACTGGAGATGAAAGTTAACTGATTATATAAGGAAATATTTAATGACCGCCAACAAATTTTATGCATCGTGTTTTTCTTTGATAACGAAAATTAAAATAATTTTATTGAAACGTTATCAAAAACCAACCATAATTTAGACCTTTCTTTATCAATGTTTCGCTTATTTAAGGCATTAAAAAGTTTTCGAAAATTCATAAAAATATTTATTTTAAATAGTTTTTGCAGAGATAAAATAAATTAAGCGAACCCTAGCAACAACTGATACAAAATATATAATCAATTATAAAAATACGTCAAAACCTTTCATCACCAAATTATCATAGCACCATCACTAATTTTAATTTCAACGCACAATGGTATTTACTAGTAGTATGCATTTAATTAAACACAGCATATTGTAACAGGAATTAAGCGAAAATGATTCGTCAAAATAACAATATAAATTTATTTAGTGTGTTATCGAGTATGATTGAATAGACTTTTAATCACGTAATTTTAATTAAAACATTCTTCATATAAAAACAGCTATATTAAATGGGAGATGGGTCGGCGAGGGTTTCCGCCGCCAGGTAAATATAACTTTTAATAGGGAAACACAAAGTTGCGGGTGAGATAATGTATTTCAGTATTTCTCTAAGCTGCGAGGGAAAAACTTTCACCGATTTTATTATGTTTATACATTTATTCGCAGACGAGTATATACATTTTTTATGCGAGTTGATAAAAAAATAAGAAATCCAATCTTATGTCGATCAGAAAACTCGATCGCCCTATGGGCCTTCCTTATTTATTTTTTACGTATATTTATGTACATTTATATTTTTTCATGACGAGAATTTTAATAATAGGTACATAAATTAAAATAGGATAATATTTTATAATAGCTTTCTTTGAATTGAAAAATAATTATAGATGTGGTATAACGCAAACGTTATATTTTTGGTTTTAATATTATAAGAAAACCTCTTTTTAAGCGGCACAAAAATTATGATTTCTATTTTTGTGGATCGTAACCTATGCCATCAAAGTCTTGACAATTGTGTAGCAGAACAACAGATAATTTGTTACTATACATAATAGAGCAGAATAATCATGTTCATATATTTGAGGGACCATTTAAATGTGAATTCTATTTTTATCTTTATGAATATGTAAACAAGAAAAATTATCATTTTTGTGTAACGGCAAATGCTCATACTAATAATACATCTATTTTTGATGCGACGTTTTTACGTCATTGCTTCAAGGTGATTAGATCCTTATGTGTTGGGGTCAGAAAATATGTGGATTATCAATGGACATTTTACCTGTTCATCTTGTCTCTTAATCAGATAGATATTCAGAGTTTGTATCACATACTTCCTTTGGAGATATATGAAGTCATTGGTCTTCGATAATAATTTACTAACTTAAACCCTTAATGACATAATTTTTTCTACTTGATGTTATGAAATTTAGATAGCTCAAAAATTATAAAATTAATTTTTTTCTCATTTTAAAGCTATCGCCATTTTGTTTAATACTTGATTAAAAGGATTAAATAAAACAATGATGTTTTTTTATAATTTGTATAACAAAAGTATCAAACACATAGGTTTAAATAAAATTAACTTTATTTGGTTTAATTTAAATCTATAAATCAATACATTAATATATATATATTGTAAGTTTAAAGTTGCTCTTATTATATTCTGATATAAACTATTTAATTAACATTTTTATCGTTTGTAGATAGATAAAAAGCTATACAAAATAACTTTTCCATCAACTTGATAGTATAAATATTTTGCACATTGTTTCGTTGTTATAAAATACATACATATACCTTTCAAAATAGGTTGAAAATAATTAATTTCTTGTCGTATTGTTTTATCCACCGCCAAGCTACGCTCCCTCTTTATTAGCGGGTGACTCTTGCAGCTTCTTAGCTGCAGAGCATTTCAAAAGTAGTTTTAGAAAGATTTTTAATTTAATTCTGTCTCGTTTGAAAACTTTGTAAATTTATCCTCTTATATTTTCATAATGTATACAATTTTATTTATACAATAATACAACTGCAAAATTGTGTACATTCTGTGCAGATGCGCACGACTATAAAGTTTTTCATAGCTGCAATATTTGTGTATAAAATAATTTTAAACTGATGACAAATACAGGTATAACTTACTTTGTATAAAACTACATTTATAAACATTAATTACTTAAATTATCTGCAAATTAAATAAAATGTTTATCGCGTGCGTTTATTTATGAGTGATTATTATTCACTTGAATAATAATGCAAATCATCCATTTTATTACTATATACGTGCCTTTATGTCTTTATGTATTATTCACGTACCCTATATGCTTCATTGCTTTGTAGAAGCCATATCTTTAACAATCGTTTCATGCATATTTAGAATACGTTTCATGTTTGAAATAATCAGTTTACGCTCCCTACTTGAGGTCTTTGTAAGGCGCACTGTGCATTGTGCATTGGAAATGTATTATTAATTTAAAGTTTCGCAAGTGTTTCGCATGTTACTTGTATACTTTGAAAGGGTTCGATTCTTGTTTTAATTCAAGGTTGAAATAATCTTGTATTATACATTAAGACTGCGAGTGAATAAAAAAATACGCGTACTTGTATAATAAAAAGACGATTGTCTATATATTAATTTTAAATAATATAAACAATAATGTTATAATATGCTGTGTAATATTCGCTAGTAGCGTTTTTTACATTTTTGCAAATAATTATTGTAATCACAGCAGAGGATTTGTATCTTCTTTCTTCATTGCGGTTTGATGATGGTGGCAAACTCTCGACTGTGGATTACATCGCGTATGTGCGGATTATCCCTAATCCACAGCATCCCCGTGCACCACTTACAGTTGCACCATAACCATGAATTAATGGGTCGAACTGTGCTCTTTTATGAGTCTGTATATGCGAAAAACAGAAATTAATTTTTATTAGTTATTTATTTATTATTGCTGTAATTTTAGATTATTTTGTATACAATTGATGTTATGATTTACATTATTGAATATATTTTATATTATATATCATACTTTTTTAATGACTTGTGGTAAATGATTGATAATATCCGATAATGTTCTATTCGTTGTTAAATTCTGTTATTTTTTCACCTTCATTATCAGATTTAATTGCTTAATGCAATTCCAGAAGCTTGTTTTATCCTTCCAAATACATAGCGTACTATTATTAAAAAGGTTTTGGTTTCGGAAGCGCTTAATTGGACAACGCTGCCCCAATATTTTTTTTCGTGTCAATTTGTTGTAGGCTACACAATTTCCATCTCCAATTACCAATCAATGCAAAACTGCTCGCATTTTTGTCGTGCTTTAAAATAGTATTCGATACATTTGCAGCCAGATTTTGATTAGGAATCCGAACATAGTACTTTATAACTATCCAAATCTAGATGATTGCTTGACTCAAACCTTCAACCTGATTTCCATGGAATGGAATATACAGAATGCCCTCGAAGTTCTCCTTAGAGATCTGTAGCTTAAAATTGTGAAATTCTATGTAGATGCGCACAGTTATCAAGGGATGGCTGTAATATTAACGTTTAAAATAATTTTCATGGTGTTTTATAAAAAACGCCCTTGAAATTGTCATCATCAGCCATTGAAGACTTAGATCTGTAATTTAAAATATTGTTTTAAACACAATTTTTTTATGTTCATAGATGTCCTGTGTATATTAAAATAAAATTATTATTTTTGTAGTAACACAATTTATAATATAAAACATTATTATTTTCATGGTCTGTTTCTTTAAAATACGAGATTCTTTCGATTAGATTATTAGTTTCTTGAATAAATATTTTTCATGGGTAATACACAGCAAAATAATTGTTTAAATTATGTTACAAGTACGAGGATAAGTAAAATAAAATCATAACTACAATATTTTAGAACTCAAAATTTATTTGAATGTCTTTTCAAAATTGGCTCTCTAAAAAGCTAGAACAATAAAGATTTGGCCATACAAAACACAATACGTCGTAATTTAGGAACGCCCAAGTTTACTCACAATTAGCGACACAAAATAACATTACAATAGCAATGCTGACTTTGAAAAGCAATAAGCGCAACACAAAAAACTTTTTAATCATTCAACCACACCCTAAGCCACGCACATCTAATAGCATCGTTAATCGTATCCGTTTTTAATATCGGATGTTTGCACACAAATGGATGTACTAGAGGCGTAGCTAAACAATAACACTATTGGTCCTAAATTGGCATTTTTATTCCTAGGATCAGTATAAAAGTTTTTCCACTTATTACTCACATTAACACTCAATGTATTATTCAAAAATATTTTGGTAATTTAAAAATCAGCGTAAAGGTTATTGAAATAAATTATATTAAACACCCAGACGCGATGTACGATACATATTACCAAACAAAAAAAATTTTTTTATCAATTTTTTTTTATTAGAACGTTTTTTTATCATGTATAATTATTAACATCGCATATCATACATGTATTGTTTCATAATAAAAAATAATGCTAACGACTTGACTGTTCACATGTCAAAACTTGCGTCTCAAAAGTATAAATGCCAATTCGCAATTAAATATAAATTATTAAATCGTATGTGTGTAACTTACCTTGGCATGATTATTGAGTCTTATGTATGTAATGTCAACTATTTAATTTAGGTTCTAAGTGTTATTCCTATGAATATATATATATATATATATATATATATATATATATATATATATATATATATATATATATATATTTATATGTATTATTTTGTTGTATTGCAGGTATGTGAGAGCACCATCTCTAAACGATCATTATATTCATTGGTAAGAATATGAAACCCTAATACACTAGCTTTAATAAATCAGTTTATTATCTAATGCTTTATTGTGTAAACATATTTTTTATTTTATATTGAACTTTCCTGTCTTTCATTAAACATATAAGTAATAATTACCGCAAACAATTACCACGTCAAGATGTATCGAAGGTTCGTTTTCCGCTTTTCCAACGGATCGCGGAATGCCATTTCCCTTTTTTCGTCTGGTTTCACCTTCCTCTTTAATATCCTTTGACAGTCTCGGAAAATAAAGCGATATGATTCCCGGCCGGCTGCGTCCCCCTTCCTGCCATGTCATCCCGTTTAAGTTTTACTGTGCCTCGGCGGCGGGATTAGGTCCGCTTTGTCATTTGAAAGAACATACGTACTTATATTATATGTTTTAACGTGTACGTGATCGCGTATCCACTTACTGCGAGGTGGTTAAACCACGTAACGCGCCGTAAGAATGTTTGAAATGTAATTTCTGATAATTACGTCGGTCTCTCTTTGTATTATAAGTAATGAACGCAGTAATCTGATTATACTATTATGTATAGGTTTATAATAATTTACTTTGCTATAAAGAGGATAAGCGAAGGATGCGATTAACGTATCTATAAATAGTGGGAACTTCACATCAGACACGTAAGGATGTTCCAAATGTAATGCTTAATAATTATATTGTCCCCCACTCCCATGCGAGACGAAGTTCGTGCCCGAAGGTGTTCGACGCCTATCGTAAGGCTCCATTATTTGATGCTGGTGGTCCATGTCCGTGGACCACTGGTTATCCTTGAACTTTCTTATGGGCAGGTGTTGGGTGCGCGCCTCAGTCGTGCGCAACCTTGGAGTCAATACTTGTGTTTCGATATTTCGTATAAAACATGTTTTAATCTCATGTGATTTTAAGCAATGCGCCTTTAAGAATTTTTGCTAATAATGTAGTTTTAAAATACTTTTAATTTTTATGTTAACTCCAAAGGATAAGTTTTCACAACAATTCAATTTTAATTGAATGTTAATTAAAAGTTAAAATATGACACGTTAATTTAAGATGTGTTATGTTTAAACTAGGCAATAATAAAGCTCAACCCTTGAGGCAAACTTAGTATATTAAATAACTTTTATTATAAAACTGCGTACAATGTTAGATCGTTGGTTGCTAAACTCAATTACTTTTAGAGCTAGATTCGAAATTTAAATTATGTAGGATTTCAGGATTTTAAAATAGAGAAAAAGGAACTACTAAAAGCTTTATTTAAAATAAAAAGAAATACTTTATTAATTATTAAACTACACAGCATTAAATTTTACAAAATTTCTCAAAACTCATTTTTTTCTTCCTACGTATCAACCCCGAACTTGGGGTGACTAAGTTTTATCTCTGGTATTAAAAATAGTTTATAAGAAAGTGTTATATGTACAAATGTGAACCCAAACATATATGTATGTTTCAAGATAATCGACAACAAAGTTATTGCGTTTGTGTTTTAAATTATCAAGCGAATTTACAGGTCTAATTATCATCTGTAAATGTCGAGTTTTTAAGTGGTTAAAGTATACAAAAACATCAATTTCGTGTTAAGTGCATTTTTTTTAACCTTTTTTATATTGTGTATTGTATTTAAAGATGTATTCTAAAATAGATTTTGAATTATGTTACTTTTTGATCTTTGAGAAATATAATTATAAAATATAAAATTGTCACAATTTTTGATAATTTAATCAGAAATAATCCTAATATTAAATGCATAGCACATTTAGAAAAACACGTATTATTATTACACGTATGAAAACAGATTATTTACTTGGACTACTCATTGTTTGTTCAAATTACTGACCAAAATGAATCAATAGTATTGCTCCTATGATTTTAGGCCATAAAAACAACTTCTTTAATTTAGTCTTAATATTTTAAATGCTTCGTGTGTATATTTAACTCAGCATGTGCGAAGCGGGGGATGTAAATACCCCATTTTCTAGTTATTTGTCATATTTTATTTATTAACTAAAACTTTAAAATGCTTTTAAATACGTTATTATGGGTTTAAATCTATTGTTTTGTTAATAGAAAAGCAGCGAAAAATCTTATTTATAATTTTAATGCCAAAATAGACGAAAAGAAAAAGCTTAATGTAGTTTTATGTACAACAAAATTCTTGCTTAACACTTTGCGTAGTGAGTTACTTTATAAACATTTAATAATTTGTTACGTATAATTATTACTGTTGTTATTTATTTATTATTGAATTTATAATGAATAATAATAATAATAATAAACAGTGATTATATTAGTTTTATTGCTATGATTTATTTTCCTACTTTTTTGTATTAGTACGTTTTAATAATTTATTTAAACATTTCTGGTATTAAATTTTGTTAATTTATCTTACATATTTATTATATATTATTGCATTTTTTATATCAATACAAAGGCTCTCAATATATTTAATAAAATTAATATAGAATATTTTTGGTATTATTTTGTATAGAAATCATTAAAAAAAATTCTATACAAAAATAATGTTTTTTATTTATTATTTATTCAGTTATATATGTAAATATATTACAATTATATTATATGTAAATATTTAACTATTATATTATATATGGGGTACATTAAAACAGTAAAAGGTCAACCGGTACTCCTCAAAATATAGTTATTTCAATTTCATTCATTTTTTGGACCTAAAAAACCTTGAATGGAAGATAGTAGAAAGTAGACAAAAACGAGTATTTATAAGGCAGTTAATTGCCAAGAGATCTGGAGTTTAGTCATTTCTCATTTAAAAAAAGAGTGTTTATTATAGTGGAAAACGAATACTCGTACATTGAACAATGCCTTTACGTTTACTGGAAATCCGGTATAAATCTTGGGTTATAATTTTTTCTAAATTTAGGATTACAAACATACATATAAAGCTATTTAGCATTGTGACTTTATTAATAAGTATAAACATATTATCTTCTATAAAAATTAAATATAACATGGTAATATTTTAAAACTCTTTTAAGCAATTAAGATCATAAGCGGCTGGGATGCAAATTCTCTTAAACGATTTACACGTTAATTTCGCACTCGTTCAAATATGCAAATGACAATAAAAAAAAAGCCAGGTAACAAACGAGTCATGATGTCATTCTCGACGAGATCGAGAGCCGGTCATCGATCTCAAGAGCGATAAAGGGGTACTATTGGGTGATCTCGACGCCAAATTTTTGAGGCAATATGTAATTACCGCTCATTGTCTGATAAAACTATACACATTCATACTTATTGTTATTTTATAAACGAATATTGCAATATATGTATTTATATTAGTCATTTTGTATATCTTAAGGTGTTTAATAATTAAATTAAATTATATTATATCTTAAATAAAATTGCGTTGTGTTGTATACAATTGAAGTAGAGCGCGCGCCTCTAAAGGAATTTGTCTAATAAGCCGACATTTAAATTCTCAGCCACCTTTATTGTATTTTAAACCCGAGCGTTGGCATATTGATCGCGGTGATGGAGCTTTATTAAAAGCCCTTATTTAATTATTATTGTATGTAGGTACGTATATACGCATACACAGGTATAAAACGTCCTTCTCTTGCGCGCAAACGCTCTTTATCGCCTTTATACTAATAATATCGTCCCGGGGCTACGCCATTGTGGAAAAAAGCTCCGGGAGGAACAGCGCCTTCTGAAAGCGGTTATTATTTACCAAGATTTATGTAATACATACCTTGAAGCTGTGTATACCATTTAAAATTAAAGGTGTACCATTATAATATTTAAGAAATATAAAATCTGAATAAACTTATTCGGTGAGTTATATTGACGCTCAATTTGTATAAATTTATGAAACTCATACAAAAAACATGTGGACACCGAAGTCATATTTTTTTGGTCTATACTTGTGCATGAGTTGTAGGATCTTATTCACCCATATATATTATAAAAATAATTCTTTTACTCAGAACAGAAATTTTTTGATTACTTTCGTATGATTTTTTCATATCTCCAGAATTAAGATTAGCTGCAATTGGATTAATTTAGTAAAATTACCGGATGATTTTAAATACATCGATTTATCGAATTTATTGTATTGTATATACAGTAGCTAATAATGTTTTGAACAAATTTAATATACGTAAAAATCAGATTCGTATCATCGTTTATTTCGTGCAGATATGCATATAAATTAAATATCTAGAAATGAATTAACTGCGATTAAGTTATTAAACTTATTGAAACAAAATATTTGCGTATTGAAACAACAAACACGAAATTTACAAAAATTGTGACGCACACCTGGTTATTAAATAAGGATTGAACGATTTTGTTTCGTATCACGAACGAATTCTGCGAATTTTGGTCATAGTATACACCGGCGATGAACATTCTATTCACAAATACTTTTCGAAGGAGAAAAAGCATTTTTGTTGTTGAGAAAAAGCGTTTCATTGCAATTTGAAATAAAATGAAAGCGAAATGAGGACCATGAGTTTTGGAAATTAAACGAAAAACAACTTCCTGTTTTGAAAAAAATATTTTATTTTAATCTTTTTTTAAATAAATCGTATAAACGAATATTCAATACCAACCCAAATACTCACTACATATTGTTTTAAATTGCGAATACTATTTTTATAAATGGCAATTCCCATTTTTATAAGTAGCACTTATTATTATATAAGAAGCAAATATTTAATATTAATTTAAAATATTATTTTTTCTATTTTATAAGTAGCACTGTATTTATATAGCTAAAAAATATTTAGTTAAATAGCAAAACGAAAATTCTCCTTCTTTGATATTAGTCAATAATATTGGTGAAAATATTGTTTAAAAGTGTGCATTTTTCGTTCTATTTTATTTAATCATTTCGTAATTTTCTTCAAACTTGTTTTTTAAAATTCTAAAATTGCATAAGCAACATGAATATTTTAATGAAATTTAAAGAAAAAGGGCATTGCTGTGCTTACAATTTAATAATAAATGAGATAGAAATAGAGCTTTTAAAGATGTTTTTTTATAAAGCGATTATCTAAATATGTAGGTACTGAAAATTCTACGCGTTATGGGTTTCGAAAAATATGTCGTTGGAATAAAAAATCTTTCCTGCCTCCTAGTTTACTAAATTGTGTTGGGTTGATGACCAAGTATAAGATTTATTGTGAAATTATGTGCACTAGTAATATTTTCTGGATATGGTTTCAAAACTTTTCTATTATTCCTTGCCTTACAGATCTATTGTTGTTATTTTTACCAATTTTGTTTATTTTATTATTTGCTCTAAGTTCTAATTGGTTATTTTTTTACTTTATTTTTGATAAATTTATATAAGATATTAATCTGCATTGAAATTCCTTTTATAATTTTTTGGCTAACTCAATTATTTTATTTTATTAAAATAGCAGTAGAAAAGTTTAATACTCTCACATTTTTCATCATTCAGTATATTCCGAAAAACAATGTTATTCTGAAAATAAGTTGTACCAAAATTACAAAAAAATCATATTGATTAATGTTTGTATATAGTATATATTAATAAAAGTTTCTTTGCAATATATGTCTTTTTAAGCTATACAAAGCTTTTCCCATTTTTAATTGTGAATATGAACTAGGGAAAAGATAGGTAAAAAACAAAATGCGTTTTACGTAGTATATATTTATTTAAATCCTAATGCTAATGCATAGGGACTCATTTTTAACTTTGTATGGTTCTTTTTTATACTGAAACACAGTACAAAATTTCCTTTCGGTTTGAACCAAAATATTTTTTTTAATAAAAATATTTGATAGTAACACATAGAATTTGCTTAAATTATTGCAATATTTTACAATAAAATAATTTAAGAGTTTTATTTCGCAATCAAACTAAAAATTAAATTCAAGAGTTTTAATGATTTTTAGGTTTTAACTACTGCCTGAAACATTGAAAAAAATATGGTTTGTTTTTTATCGTTAGAAACATAAAAAATGCACTGCTTATATTGATTGAACATCAACAATAATGTTGGGTTTTCATGGGCTTTATGTACATTCTATATGCTATATAGATTTAGAATGGTTTATTTTTATTATAACACAATTTGCATATTTAATCTCTTTAATCAAATAAATTAGGATTAATAATAATTTATGAAACTTTTATTAATGTAATTATTTAATATGTACATATTTTGTTCATAAAAATAAAAGGATAAAAATATGTAATGATACAATGTACACTTTACGAGCAAGCAGCCTTTAAGAGCTTAGTTAATGTTTTATGAATATTTGAGTGTTTCACTTTTATTTATATTTTAATACAAAACATTATATTTACCAATTTTAAATTAAATCATTTAGATATAAAAACAGTGCTTTTTACTACTCTGTGTAATGTTTTAAATTATTTATTTTATAAAAATAAATATTATAGAAAAATCTGTGTTACATATCAAAGCATATTTTATTCAAAAACGAATCATCAAAAATAACTTAATTATCTCATTTGATTACATTCCATGAGTCGTTAGCCCGCATAATCACCGAAACACTCAATAAATCAAGCTCTAATGATATTAAACAAAGACGATGATGTGAACGCGACATTCCGATTTATTATTATTGCCGGTTTAATGGATAAAAACATCGTTGGCTTTTCTCCAAAAATTCTCACAGCGCCACTACTAAGGCGGCAAATAAGTGTGTGTCTCATTCATTTTCGTATCACGCATCGCGGTTTTTTCACCACCCCTAAAAATTCCGGGCCCGATGTAATTGATTTGCACGGTGTCCATGTCACGAAATGCCACTTTTGACACGCGTCATTCGACGTCAACCGTGGGCCCGCGAGCGCTTCCGGGACCCTAACTTTTCGAACCGAACCCTCATCCCGTTCGTGATGTCACAGAAAGCTTATAGGTACATTTGTAAATGTGAATACAATTCGTTGCTAGAAATGGAAAATATTATTTTGTGTTGTTAGGCCTGAGGCTACTTTTAAAAGCTCATGTTACTAAATAATTTCCAATATTTAAAAAATAAAAATAATGGTAATAAATTACATTTTTCTTAAAATCCTCAATAAATATTTTGAAAGATGGAAAATTAAATTCAACCGACATATTAAAATCAATTATTTTTACTAAACGTAGACAAACTCTGTTACCGCCTACAGACAGTAACGTTAAACGGAAAACAAGTTTTGGGCTTAAACCTGGACTCCAAGCTTAAATTTAATACAAATATTTTAGAACTTCGCTCTAAAAAGCATGTCGCCATTGCGGCCCTTAGACCGATATTTAAAAAATGAGCGCAATAACTATAAAAAATAAACTTGATAATTTTTCAAAATTATAAGTCATTCGAAATAAAGTTATAAAAATAATATATAATGTACCTTTTTATACTAACCTTAAAAAATGAACATTAGCCTTCAAATACCAACAATTAAAGAACATTAATTTTCATACTAGAAAATATTTTGCAAAATCACTCTTTTCTCGTGTATTGGTAGACACAGTAAAAACAAACGTATATTTAAATACAAGCATAAAATGCCAAAGCACATATTGCTTTAGAGGCTAAATACAAAATTTGAGTTGTTCTAAATCTTAAGTGAAATGTACATAAATTATCACTTAATTTATTGTATTTTTCTTTCTATATTTTTTTTATTCTTTTGCGTAAATTGTAAATGTTTTTTCGTTTCCCCCCTTTAATTATAACCATAAAAGGTTAATTTTATATTTTTATTTTATAATAAATTGTAGCTAATAATAAACTGTATAAATTAATGTAAACTGTATAAGTAAATTTTGATTTTACCACCGGATAGCGGCCGCTACATTTTCATATATGTGATAATTAATATATGCTTATAAAATAAACTTTTACCAGCTTTTCCGGTGCCTATTTTGATTACAAAGTCACACACCTTCGGCTTCAAAACCCGAAAGTGGTAAATCTCGACATGATTCAAACACCTAAAGTGTTGACATTCTGACGTGATAGAAAACTTATGACGTGACTGTTAATTTTCCGACGTGAACTTAACACTAAAATCATAAATTAATAGGTAGGCTTGTTGTGTAATTATCTCCGTTACACAAATGCATTATATGCACCATAAGTATACTAATATATTTATTAGACATTAACAAATATTCCGCCTCATATCATCATCGTTATTGGTTAGATAATTGACGACTTAAAAGAAGAAATATAAGCCAGAATACAACCATACTAAGTAGCTATTTTTACAATATATACACAGAAACTTTATACGAATCCACCATTTTGAATTGATCTTTAGCTAATGCTTTTATTTTATATACTAATGATTTTTAAAATTATTTTGTGGACAAGCTGTACCACTGCATCTCGAAAGTTAACTGAGTATATAATAGAAATTAAGTATTATATTCAATAGCTATTTGTACCATTTTTTATTTTTATAAACATATTTCAAAATTTTGCTCGTATGTGTTTACAATTTTTAATAGTACTAAAATATTTTTTTTATATATAAACAGTTATTCAGACATTTTAACAAATATTTGCTAGATGTGGAGTAACACCAAAAACATTTTAATATGTAAAAATATCACTTATAAAAAAATGTAACAATACATATTTACTTACTAAATTAAAAACAAATTATACAATGCGTGTATAAGCAATTAAATATTAAAAGTGTAATTAAACTCATTGAATTTTTAAGACTTAAAATAATCTAAAATTGTATTTGTCTATATTGTAATTATGGTAAATAATTTTTAACCATTTTAGGATAAAATACCCTTAATAGGCTTAGACAATTTCTTCTCTTACTACCTTAAATATTACCTTGAGGTGTGTTGTAGAGGGGGTTTGGAATCGCATCCAGGAGGGAGTGAAAAACCACCCTCGGGGGCTGCTCGTCGGCACCAAGAGTTGCGCCTTCTATCGGCATCTGTCGCCGGCCCCGGCCCTTTGTCATGTTAATATAAATAACGTGCCCCACAGCCCCCGCCTGCCCTTAATTATTTTATATTGTTGCCAAAAACCCAGTAGCCGGAGGAGCCATCTGACCCCCGCCACCTTCCTCGCAAGCACAAGTTTTCGTTCACATTATAATGCATCGCGGCCCTTTTGTATGAGCGAACTTTTTTTAAAAATATACAGCTTTCGCGAAGAAGTGTTTAGTTAATATTATAAATTAACGGTTTTATTTTGAGGACTGTGAAAATTTTAAAAATTTGACGGGGAACTTTTGCGTTACCCTTGCGTTTGTTTTAATTATTATGTGAGTTTTTTGCTTTGCGAATGTAACGTTGCATTTAATATTACCTAAAGCGCTGTAATGAAATTAATAAAGTTCTCACATATAAAATCTAAATTAATATATATTGCATGTGTAATATTGCAAAACCTTCGTTCGTATTAATTTTAAATGTAGTGTACAGATTTTCTGCGTATACGTTTGTTTATAAAGCGAATTCCTGTAATGCAATTATTTTAAAGCTTTATGAAATAATAAATGAAGCATTTAAAAGCATCATATATGCAAAATGAGCCAATACTAAGGTTTATATATTATTTCTAACATTTCAATAATATTTTGAATTATTTTTTTTTTACTCTAAATGTTTCAAATAAAGAAAAGAGTAGCTTCATCTTAAATCTCGTATTTTACATAAATAAAATATTATTAACTAAGATATGTTGCAATCGATTAAGATTATAATTGATACATGTTTAATTAATCAATGTATACTTTATAAATATAAAAATTAACTTAAAATTAATCTTAATTTATAAGTTTCGTGAAAGTCAAGGCAACATAACCAAAAAATATTTACAGTATTTTCTCGATAGTATATTAAAAAAAAAAACTATTAAACCTTTTAACCCTTTAAATGCTAGGTGCGGATAAAACGAATCATCGTGTATGGGCCCTTAAGTACGAAATTCGAATTTATTCCACGCTCTATAAAAAATATATTTTTTTCAAGTGTTGTAATAAATCAAGAAAAAAAATGTTAATTAAGGTACATTTAACTAAAAATATATAACCATTTATGTGTTTTTATGCCTCTAAAATAATATGTGCTTTGGAATTCTCTGATATATGAGATTAGTAAGTTAGTATAAATAGTTACGCGATATATTTTTATAGTTTTTTCTGGTAGGAGAATGTCAATGTTCTTTAATTATTTGTATTTGAAGGCTATTTTAAATTTATACGTTAACTTAGATATGACTTGTTTGTATGTTAAGATTTTTTGTGGTAGGTGTAATTGGTCTTGGAGCCGCAATGACAGCAAGTTGCTTAGAGTGAACTTGTATAATATGCCTTTTAAATTTATAAAATTAAAAGAGCCTTGGTTTAAAAATTCACGTATTCTTCTAAGCGTTCAATTTTTCTAATCTTTAATAAAATAACATTTTTTACTAAAAATTCAATTACTTTTTACATTCAAGCCTATTTTAAATAAAAAATAATGTTATTAATGTCGTTCATCACAAATAAAGTTAGATGATTTGTAGATCATATAACCTACTTCAAAAAAAGATAATTCCGACAAATATTGTTTTGACTTTTAAATGTTAATTACTTATGGCTTTCGTTAACAAATATATTTGTTGTTTAAATGTAATTTGAAATGAAATAATATATAGCAAATTTTAGAATCCTTTGAATGATCGATGAGATAAATATAAGAGCGGTGTGTATTCAATTTCACTACTCAATTAAAACTAATTGTGTGATAGTTGTGCGATTTGGGGCGCAAATTGAAAAGTAAACATGGCCGTCCCCTCTCCTCGAATATGGCCGCCGTGCCAAAAATTACAATAAGGCACCATAGGCCAGAGAGAGAGAGAGAAAGAGAGAGAGAGAGAATGAGGCGAGCACAAAAAGTGGAATGACGTAAAAATTAGAATTTAAATTAGGCCGCGGCTCACCGCGGGAGTTCGTCTGCGATGGGTTGATAAGGAAAATGGCGTCTCACCCCGTGTATATAGTAAATATATATATATTGTACAGTACAGAAGAAGAAGACCAAGAAAGGAAGAAGACAGAAGAGGAGACACATTAGCTGCGGGGAGATAACGGCTACCGCCCGCCAGATTAAAGACCCGGGGTACAGGTTCAGCTGATTCGTTTATTATTAAATTAAATATTGTATCAAAATCCCTTTGTTCGAACAGGGTTTTGGCACGGGGGAGGGATGCGTTGTCGTTCTCACGCCCGATCGGAACTCAATTAACCGATTGCAAAAATCCACCGACCAACCCCAGCGACCCCTGTTTAAACTCCGGCACTTTTCCATTAGGCCTAAACTGCGAGAGTTGATTTAAATTTGCGAATTTTGCGACACAAATCTAACTGGTAACTTAGAGTAAAATTACTGTATGAATATTTTAATATGTAATAAGGAGTTTGACTTCAAACGATTTTAATAAATTGTATTATGAATTATGATTTATTTTTTCTACCATGATTCGAATTATGGATTCTGATTATATTGAATTCTTGGCATAAAGTCTCAAGGGTTCAATATTTTTTAACTTAACATAAATACAATGAAGATCTTGGGATTATTTTCTATTTATTTGTAAAAATTAAATTAATATACATACTACTCAATTTTATAAAAAAAAACTTTATTAAAAAAAAAAAAACAATATTTTGTATGCGTTATTATAATTTACTTAAAAAATTGCGATCTGCGACTTATCATCGTTTGAAAAATATTATTTTGTGGAAAAAGTCTTAGCATCGGTTTTTTGCACAAAATTTAAATTTTAAGTGTCACCATAAATGTAATTTGGATATATTTTTTTCGGTCAGTTAGGTTAAAATAGGTATTTAAGCTAAAATTATTTTATATTATAATAAACCTGCACCAATATTTTTTTATTGTGGCTTTTAAAATCTTAATTAATCAGTGAGCTTATGTTAAAATAATATTAGAAAATAATTTGAAACTAAATATAATTTCTAAGCCGGAATCACAATTTTTGTATTAAATCCTCTTTTTTAATTATCAATATCATGTGTGCTTCTTTTAGAATTCCATCAGCATAAAATGTTAGAGGCTTTGATGCAAAATATTCCGATAGTCTCTTTCACATCGTCTGTATTCTTTTTTTTTTATATCTATGAAGTTTTGCATCGATCGAAATAAATGGTTGTCAGATGAACCAAGATTTGGAGAATAAGGTGGATGAGATCAAACTATTCAGCCAAGCTCCTTCATGTTATAGAGACGCAATTTCGCCACATGATGACACACATTATCGTGTTGTAGATCATTTTATTTTTTTAGTCTCGTGTACAACGATCTAACTGTTCACAAAATCGCTTACTGTTATTGTTAGGCCAGGTATAAAAGTTTCGTAATGCACAATTCATTTGCAATTCCACCATACACACAAAATATTTTATTTCACAGTGAGCTTGTCTATGCACTGATGAATAAGACAGGTTTAGTTTCCCGCCTAGCTTATGGATAAGTTCAACTAGCATTTACTCAGCTAGTGGTAAAAAAATTTAACATTGTAAATTTTGAGGAACAATTTTTTTTCAAATTTTGAAATTTAAAGTCTTAGAAGTGCAATAATGTAGATATAACATAATTCGTACCAAAGTATCAACATACAAGACAAGTCTGACTGTTAAAACTTAAATTAAAATAAATTTGGAATTAGCTAGTAATTGCGAATAATTGTAATTTAATTATTTTTGTCACTTTTTTCTTAACTATATAGTCCATGATTTTGATATGAATAATATTATTACTTTAAAAATGCAATTCCTGTGGATTTTTTTTATATATTGTATATTAGAAATAGGCAGTGGCATAATTTTTATTTTTACATAAGCTAACAATGAAAAAGTGTCATTTCTTATACTAGTAAGGTAATATTTTTTTTTAAATGTTTTAAAACACCTCACTTATATTTCATTGCTATTTATTTTAAGGCAAACAGAATTGTTCATGCGTAAGATGCAACTACGTGATATTTTTGAACGTGCTATATTAACGTGGTGTTTCATGTTAAAAGCGTTTGTCAATGTGTCATTCGAACCGGTGCAAGTGTTGCTAAAAGCAGAGGTATGTCATCAATTTGTACAATACTGCAAAAATGTTTTATGACACTCTTTCACATGTACATAACATAGTGCACGCGTGCAAAATGAATACTCGAGCTTAATTTAATTATTTTTCAAACAATTAATTGTGTAATTTTTCGGCATATGATTTTACTGCTATATTATAAACATTGTATATATTTATGTTTTAGCCATACAATCGCGATTTTCGACGTAAAATTGTTTTCGACAAGAGACCGATAAATTTACATGAAATTTTGCAATGCAGTAACAACGAGAGCGTTTCGTTTCGCGTCTATCGCATTACCTTAATTAAGGGTGCATTTAGGACTTTGAAATTTCAGAACGCCGTTTACAGCGTATCGGATGCAACGCGTAACAATATCTTCCAACATCAAACACACGAGAGAAAAATCGCTCCAAAATTCATTTCAGCATTGTGCAGAGTATATCAGATTAATATTACTAGGTATTTAATTATGTTATAATTGCGCTTTAATAAAATGGTTATGGAAGTTATTTAATTTATGTTCGAATATTGATTGCGAGAAGTGCGTTTTTTGATACCAATTATTATAATGATGGTTTGAGTTTCAGATTTTAATTGTTTTTTTATTCTTCGTATATTTCGAGGGTATACCAAATACTAAGGAATAACAGGTACTGTTAACGTAATGATGGATCATGTTTGCAAATTATGTAAATTGTACATATGAATGAAAATAAATATGTATTTTTTATAAAATTGATTATATATTACAATATAACAATATATTTGTTGAAAGCGCTGATTTTTAAAAAATATAAAATTATTTAAAACGTAATTTAAAAATGTGAAATCCGCTATATTTTGGCTACAAAATAATATTTTTCAATCAATAGTGTATCGCCGGTTCTACGCTTTTATCCCATACGACAGCGTGAGCAAGTAACTTCACTCTAGTGGTCGAGAGCTGAGCTCGTGGCGTGATGCCAA
Organism: Plectrocnemia conspersa; assembly: GCF_051122295.1. NCBI lineage: Eukaryota > Metazoa > Arthropoda > Insecta > Trichoptera > Polycentropodidae > Plectrocnemia > Plectrocnemia conspersa. Next base: position 23,085,039 of record NW_028277177.1, on the reverse strand, counting down.
TTTTTTAAAATAATTTTAAAACATTTACTCAAAATGTAATCTGTAGATAATACATTATCACCATATATTTTACGATAGTCATATTTTTTATTTTACCTAAAAAATAATAATACAAATTCAATCTGTATTTCTGTTTTATTTATAGCGAGAAAGAAAATGAGAGACACTGCACTTTAAACGAATAAAATATGTAAATATTTGTATATATTCATTTGCATCATGTCAGGAGTTAATTCAATGCGTTACTGTAAAGTAAAAAATATAATGTTATTTATACATTTATATTACAGCTTGCGATCTATAAATAAAATATATAACCTTGCTCGATTTTATTTTAATTATTTAACATGGTATTTATCTGTAATATTAGGAAAATCTAGGAAAACTTCATCTTAAGACTTATGTTGTATTGTGCATTAGACCTGTATTAAATCTATAATTAAAGTTTGCGAGATTTGACAAACCTTAATTCCATTTTTAAAGCATGTCATAAAGTCAAATATAACGCAGCATTCTCAGGACATACCTAATAAAACTTTTGAGATTTTGTAAAACATATTTAAATAAACTTTATTTTAAATTTAAGAAAACAATAAATAAAGACAAATTTCACATTTGTTTTCGTATAACTGATATCCTTTATAATGCACATCGTATAGCTATCGATTGCAGTTGAAGCATATCCTATTACCTTAGAGAGGATGATGAGATAATTTCACTACGTCTTGAGCTTAATCTGTAAGACGAACTAGAGTGCATCCTGTGATACCTGGGAAGTGCACCTGTCGCTTAAGAGGGCACGACTCGATGCCAATCACAAGCTCAGGAATGCTAATAATGGCGCGTTAAAAAGCTTCTAGCCGATACAGACCTGTTAGTCAGATTTAATTAACAAGGCATTTGGGTACAGGGGTTGGCGCTAAACAAACCACCCCCTAGCCACCATACATTCAAAGGTACCGCGAATTTGATAGCGCAACCGTGCCCGGCTCCGAAGGGGTCGAGGGTGGCTTGCAATTATGTTGCCTGCGTTTCCATCCATCGGCATTCCATTCCAGGAATTTATTCTTCCTGCTCAGATTTCGACAAAAAACAAACTCGCCTGCGAATGAATAAATTCTGCAACCCTCAGTCTGTCTGTGTATTTCGAGCATTTTTCGCGGAGATTACCACTCTTTACGTCTTGCTTCTGTTCGTCTTCTCTCGTGTATATAAAATTCCATTTCGTTCATATTATTTCTCATCTACGTTTCGCTAACCTTATTATATGCGCTGTAATATTAAAATTCTATTGCCAACTCAATAACGCGCGTGCCTCGTGCGCGAGCAACAACAAAGTGTTGGATTAAAAATGTATATTAATTCGAGAATCAACTCGAGGGACTATCTAACAATACTATTTAAAATATGTTTCAATTAAGTTATGAAAAATTAATTAAATTATTATTTTTGATATATGATATATTAAAATAGCATATAAAAATTTTGTATCCCGCAAGGATTATCTATATTTCATTGTAATCGAATATTTCAGTTGTCATTATTGTTCGCCATATTTCTAGTTATTATAGATAGATAGTATAATATGTGCCTTTATTATTTTTTGCTGTTATAGTATATTCTGGATATGTATATCATGCGTTGAATATTCCCTCTCATTTCCCGAATGAAATATGAACTAGTTTCGTTGTTACAATTTTCATTTATTAATTAACCGCAACTTTTTCAATATTGTGCCAACACGCCGATACGTAAGTTATTTTCGCTCACACTCGATTTCAATCCGTCATTTTTTCGATGTGTATGTTGGATTTTTTTGCACCCGCTTGGTTGATTTATGCCATTCGTTGTTAGTGTGGGAGTATTTATATGAGTTTTAATCCGGGTATTTTTTAATTAAAATCACCTACCCGACCCCCGGTTTGTGTTTCATAAGTTCATTGTTTTCGGTGCGCGTTTTAACGAATTCGCCCGTAAAGATTTTAACGACGCTAAGTAAAAGCGTTACTTTTATTTACGTTTTCGCCTTGTTTGAAATTTTAATTTTACTGTAATTCTGTGTCTATTTGCCGAAACTCTTACAAAACATCGAAGCGACTTTAGATACGATTCAATCTATAAAAGTGATATTTGAAGAAAATATTTTCATTGTATTTTAATAAAAAAAATATAACGATGAACTTGCGTATTAGTCTTTCGTACTTGAACAAATTGGCCTTAAGATGTTAATATTCAACTGACATTTGGAGACGTGAAATTAGAACTTGTCAATTAGACTGCAATTAAATGCTGTGAAGATTTCATGATTACATTCTCGAATAAATACTGAAAAAAATTATAGAAGAAATATAAATTATATATCTTGAAAAGATTATCTATATTTTTTTTTCTAAAAAATCTTTACTTATTTTACTAGGCAACTTTTTAAAGTCAAATTTAAATGATTGTTTTTTGTATCCGCAATAGTAACATCAGTAAACGTAGAACTGTGGATCACGTAGTAATAAAATAAAACATGTGCTTATAAATATGGTTTTAGTATGAATGTTTAATTTGTAATTAATATGTAGTAAAAACAAATAAAATGGTATGTTGTTTTCATTTAAGAATAATATATGTTTACTTAAGAAATATTTTTAAATTATTTTTATAAAGTAAAAATGTGTTATTAAGACTAACCAAGTGTTTTACTTAAATTGGCTTGTGTAAAATTGTATTAAATTCAGTATTTTTTAAATTTAAATCAAGAAAAATCATAAATAAATAATAAACGTCATATATGAACTTGTACTTAATAAATATTTATTAAATATATTTATATGTTTAATTTGTGAGTATTTTCAGTCAAACTGTTTTATGCTTTAATAAAGTAAGGATCTTCGATTTTTTCATAATATTTTAAAGGTTATATTAAACAAAAAAATATGTTTTATTTCAATGTGGTCGCCAATACAATGCGCTGCCATTTTTAGCTTAATTGGATGATAAAGATTGCTGCACAATTTTTGTTAATTGACGTTATGTATAATTCATATGGGACGAAAATAAAAAGTTAAGAGAACGTTTTTAGTTTGAATAATATACTAAATAATATAATATAGAATAGTGTAAAAAGCTTAGAAGCGAAGGTTTAATTTAACTTATACCGGCAGTTTCATGTCAATTTTTCACCCATATCTTAGGCAAATAGTATCATCTTTCAATCTATACACATATTATAATATAGTATATCTATAATGGTATGATTTAATATCGTTTATGGCGAATTTGGCACGCCTTGCCCGTCTATTTGTTATCAAATATTTCCTATTCCCTTCCGTCTCTGCCACTATCCTTTCTACAAGGAGGCTGATCCTTTCGCCGGGGCTTTTCTCCTCAGCGCGCTACGTGATCCGGAAGAAAAACAACAAATAAACCCATTTGTGTTTACAGGTTTCATTCCGGAGGTGTGCAGGATTTGAAAGGGGGAGATGAAATTCCCATATGTTTCCTTTTGCCTTTTCCGCATGACATACACACACATACAGTAAGCCCACAAAACAAATTAGATTGATTATATAATAATTGCCAATATTATTTATGTTCGCAAAACTTGTATTGATACATGTATTCTTCGAATGTATCATTAAATTTGACTTATCTTTGACAGCCTGTTTTCGTGTATGTTCAAATCCCCCATTTTTGTTTGTTCAGCAAGCGACGTTTTACATAATCTGACGTATTTCTGATGATATTTCAAAATTTCAATGTGTCTCGCACTGGAATGGTTACGCTCTCTGTCAGAATGTTATTGGGCGAAGTGTATTATTTATCGACGTAATCACGTAAACGTTTATCGAATACAATAATTTTACGTTGCTGGTACGTGTGTGATATTAATTTTCTTGGTATATATCGCGATGTTACGATAATTGTTTTTTTTTATGTATTCACAAGCATTATCATACCGTACATAATATTTACTGTAATAATATTTATAAACCTTTGAGGGTCATATTATTTTATAAAAAAATGTTTTGCTACCTTTGCTAAATTAATCCAGTATTAAAAATAATATTTACATCTGAATTAGATCAAGTAAAAAAATATTACAATGATATAATAAATATATATATATTATTTTGAAGTACAAAATATTAAGTGTTGTTAATTAATTTGCAAATTAAATATTATTGTTAAAAATATATGTACGTATTATTTAATTATATTTGTAAATACACGTAAAAATATTATTTGCTAGTAATTTTAATTTATGTTATTTGTTTAAACATTATTTTCACAAGTCTTAGCAAATATGAAAATTTCACATATTTATTGTCTTGACGTTACAGAAAAAAAATAAAAATCGTACTAAGCTCTCCTTACTGATTTTATAAATAATAATTTAATAATTGCATAACGATAGATTGATTTAAACGATACGATACAAACGATAGATAAAAGATGCTGATGCCTTTTTAAAATTTAAAAATAAAACCCCTATTTTACTCAATAGATAAAGGATTAAAATTTGCACCTTTAGTGAAATGATTATTTATTATAATATTTATTAAAATTATTAATGAATTATTAATAATATCTAATAAAATAAATTAATTTTTTATTTATTTTATTAATATTATTTATTAAAATAAATCTTAACACTTAAATAAACAGAAGTATATAAATTTACGACATGGTTTCTATTGAAAAACAAAAGTATTAAGCTTGGTTTAAAAATTATATAAAATTAAATTAAGACAGTGCAACTGAAAGTTTTTAATATTAGGAACATAAAGTCAAATATTTTTTATAGGAATGTTAGGTTTATCATTAAAATATGTTGCATTTTTCTATATATAATGTATATAATTTATAAATTAGGTTCAGACATATATAACTATCTTACATCTCTTAAAATAATTTCTTACTGAGGCGCATATAATAATAAATTTATCGTAATAAATAATGTAATTTATAAATTAGCCGTTTAAATGTAATAGTGCTTCAAAAAATTGTTGTAGAATTAAAAAAAAAACATTTATTAAAATTAAAAAAAAATATTATTTTATCTGTATAAGTTATTTGTTATTATTTTAATTAATTACAGCAATAAGTATCACAATTTTATGTTTTATATTGATCTTAAGTTCAAGTATTTGTCATTTTTTGAAGTTTACTTTTTTCATTACATACCTATCTATTTTTTTTATTATTCTTAATAACATTTCTATAATAAAGTGAATAAAAATCAAATAATACCAATATAGTTAAATATTTTATCTTTTTACGTAAAATATTTCAGAATGTTTCGGTTCTATAATTAAGAAACACATTTAAACACACAAAAAATGTAGATGGTTTTGGAAGTCAGAGTCTTCACTGGCGTGTCAAGTTGTATTATTGCCGACTGTGATTTCGATAGTGTGCTGAAAATGTCATAATGTGTTCCTACGATACTCTCTGGACGATCTGCTGATGTTTCTTGTGTCGATGCTGTCTCTGGAGCTGTGAATTCATGACTTTTTCTGCGTCTCTATTTATAATGCTGGTTTGAGGTATATCGAAAAATTGCAGATGATAATTTTTACGAGCTTGCTTTCAAGACACACTTACGAAATATATTTACGCCTATTATTAGATATAGTCTAAATGGCCATTTCGACAATCGTAAACTGAAGGGTAGAAAAACAATATTTTTATGTTCAGGGTAGAACAAATTGTGTATCGCGCATCCTTTCCATACAAAGAGTAGTATTTAGTAGTAATTCTAAATATCAAGAAAAAATACTATTAATATTTTTCATATAAAGTTATGATTGTGATTTTTAGCTAGGTGTATATGCCAAGTAAAATGAATTATTTAACTATATCAAATGTGTGTTTTAAATGTACTATTTTTTAATAATAATTTACTTAACGACTCTTAAACGTAGATCTGAAGTAACCGCCGCAAAATCAACTTGTTCCGCAGTGTAACCATCCCGAACGTCTCAGATTACCGCAATAATATCCACGGGCAAACATTTGATCGGATTAATCGGTTCGTTCGCGGCAAACATTTATTTAACACCGTCTGCCTAATACGCGGAACGAGGAGGCGACTATGTTTGAGAGGTTCATCATACTAGAGTAACGACGTTAATTTTCGCCAATCCTCTGTATACGCTAATACGTACATATGCATATAGTAGAAGCTACACGGGAAGAGGACGCGTGCATTAGCAATGGATGGCACACGGGCGCGCGCACAAGTGGCAGCTTCCATCGGAAATCATCAAATTATTCCATCTGATGATGTTAGTTGCGGATGCTTTGGGCTTAATGGAGCTTAACCAGACACACGACCGCTAAACTATCATTCGCTAGGCGAACGCGGTAAGCCTTATACTCTAACCGCCTGCCACTGTGGCGTTTCGGCGTTCGAATCAATATTTTAACCAATACGTGTCTGGGTTTGTTAAAATTTAGCCCGGTGTAGCAAGACGCTTCGTTTTGTGGATATAAATAAACTACTTTTCAATTTTGAGCGGATATAACTTGCAAGTTCAATAAGTGTTTCTTCACGTCACGGAAATGACCGAAGAACTTGAAAGATTGCTTCCATCGCACTATTTAGTATGAGAGGAACTAAACGAATTGAAAGAAAATCAATTGATGATATATGTATATTTACATATATCATCAATTGATATATGTAAATATACAGATATAATTTATTAGTATTATGACTTCTCTACAAAAAGGAAAAAAGTTTGATTTGCTGATTTCGTTAAATTCACAAAATACAGTTGAAATAATCTCACCTAAAATTTTGTATGGGTGCCTAGTCCCCTATAACGTAGTATTCCTATAACGAAGTCGCAATCTCTACGCTATAGGGGAGTCGACTGTACAGCGAATATTATAACTAATATTCGGTTCTTGACTTGACGTTGGAGACCAACCCAAATATTAGAATCTACCAAAATACATTATATTATAAAAGCCCGTTCTTTAATTATTTGATATATGCATATTTGTCTAACTATGTGTTCGTTAAAATTTGTTGTAGAATATTTTAATTTCTATTTTTTAATTTACAAGATCCAAAAAAATCGTAATTTTATAAAAACGCAGTGGGTGTATTATTGGTGGGTCTTGTTATATTATAGCATGTAGGTGGGTGTATTATTGGTGGGTCTTGTTATATTATTGTGTCCTTATTGTATTACAACATAATTATTAAGAAAACACTTAGTAATTGCAGAAATTACTCATATCTTCGAACTGTGGACAAATTATATAAATAATGTTTATTTTGTATCTATCAAAAGTAATTCATTATGGTGATACTTTTTTGCGCATCCCAGATATAGTTTCATAAGAAGCAAGGTTCATTAAAATTTAACTTAGTACTAATTTTACTGTGACCAAAAATGATCATTCATCAATAAGGATGCATTAGACAATAGTGGAATCATACAAATGACCTCGTTACGACTAGAAAAATAGGGTTTCATATAAATAACACGCAAGAATTCTCCAGCGCATTGAATGAATATTTATTTGTTACGAAACAGTAACGGGAAACAATATATCACCGAAAGACAAAAATAATCTAAAGCTACAACATTCCTGTTGCACAATTCGACCTCGGAAATGTCCATCAAGAGAATATCTCTTTCTAAAGACGTATACATATTTTGTTGTTTTAAGAATCGAGTGCAAAGATTGCCTAAATGATCGCTGAATGATTGTGATTAGTCAGCAAACTTTGCAGCTCTGAATACATAAGGCTAATTTCCAACGAGGACAACATACCATCATGGACGCTCATATCCTACGAGGGACTCTACTATACGAGCACTGCAACAGAGAGGGATCTACGTCCGGTATACTGTCACTGCCACACCAATCAGGATCTTTCACGGACATCATTCCTGCGCCAGCTTCTCCACCACTATCGAAAAAAAAAAACATCTCGCCCATCATAGTCTGTCGCAATATATAGTATAATCTAATAAAATTCTCACTAGTTTTCACCTGTGTCTTACTGGCTGCGAAGTCACACCCCAAAGGGTTAGAATCCCGAAAAATACTTTTGTTTAAAAAAATTAAAATGAATAATTTTTATATTTGAATGAATTTTTTATGGCTTAGAATTTTGTGTTTTTATACATTTTTAGTGAATAATTTAAAAAAATTCATTTCATAAAAGACCAAAAATCGACTTATATATGTACAAATACAGTTGCGTATTATATCTTCTTGTATTTCTAAAACACAAGTAGTTATTTTCTTTTTGATTCACCGCTGCATTATTTATAGCCAAATTGTGTTAATTTGGTTTTACAATATAATAAAAAAAACACTATTTTTTTAAATTTCAGAAATTATTCATATTTTCGAGTGCAGCTATGAATATATATTAATTCAAATATTTTATCGTTTGTTTTATATTACTTAGCAACCCGTATTATTATATTTTCAGTTAAAAAATTCTCTTGTAGTATAATATTAATCTTTATATTTTTCTGTTCTGTGTTTATTACTTATTGTTGAAAGGTTTAAATTTTTAAATAGTAAACTAAACTAGTAAAAATATATTTAACTTTATAGTTCTTTGAAAATAAGAACATCGCTTTGATAATAACGATTTTAAAAAACGCATTTAGATATTATTTCTTGTTAATCATAATATATATTCTTGCTGGCTTTTTGCAAGCATTAAATAACTTTGTTAACATTAAGATAAGATTAAAAATCACACGCTGATTCCACTTATTCGTTAGTTTATTTAAATTTTTTTCGTTTTTAAATATTATTAATACGTTTATAGCAAAATAAAAAATATGTATTAATATATTTTTATTATTGATTATCGCTTTAATTTATTACGATAGAACATATTAAAATAATCTAAATATTTTTTCGTAACGCTTGTAATCAAATCGAGCATCACAGAAATTAATTCGCTGACATCGTTTTTATTTAAACAGAAGCTCAACTTGCTCTAAAAAGTGATTCTAAGATCTTTTGTGAAAGTTTTTTTTAGCCATAACGTTACCACTGAGATTGTAGAACTTTGTTGGTTCAGAATGAAGTTGGGAAAATTACATACTATGGTATTTTCCTACAATAAAAGCCAGACGGTTAATGGAAGGCTATCTCTACAGAGAAACCAAATCACTTAGTATATAGAAACAGTCCGTAACAGATCTAATGCGTCTAAACAATTTTAAATCATTGACATAGAAAAGAAAAATGGAATGTATAACTGTCATATTTGTGTCAGAGACAAGCAGAGGGCCTTGGTTGGAGGAACTCCCGAAGGGGTAAAGTATTCTATATATATTCTGTATAAGGCAAATTATTTACTTATTATAGCTAATAAAAGGGAATGGCGTTAAACATATTTTTTGGTTAGAACTTTTTAATATTCTGTCTCTAAATGCATTGCACACCATCCGATAAATGTTACATTAACGTAAATTGGCTGAAAACAGATAAATTGATTCGGTCACGTCCCTCTGAATTTTGCGTCGCTTTCTTCCCTCGCCAAATCACGTAAATCTACTTAGCGTTGCTCGCTGGTATCCCCGACTTTGGCCCTTTAGTATATATACACGTATATTTGTATAATGGATACGTACACTCCTAAGTTCGCCACCCCACGGATATATTTTTTCAATCTTCATTTCTATTCACCCTGCGTCGTGATCCGCATACACCGGAGCCACGGGTGATTGGTTAATGTTATCAGTTTGATTTATCGGTCATTAGTTATATATTTTGACAGGCGTCGTTAAATCAAGTTATTTTTACATTTGCATATGCACTAGTCATAAAAATATATACATTTATTATACAATTTATAATATTTTTTTAGTGTTATATGAAGAATAAATTTGTTTGACGTATATGATTTTTTTTCTTTATTAGCAACACTTTTTTCTCTGACTCGATATAGAGTAGTATCAGTGATTTTTTTGAATGATTTTTTCTATGTGAAATAGAAACTGATGCTGATATTAATTTTTAATCGGTTTCTGCTAGTAGAAATCACGTTAAAAATAAAAACAGGTAGGAGCTATAAACATAAAATATAAGAAACTTGATTATCTGGGTGCATGTAATTTAAAAACAATTTTTATTTGATTTTAAAATATGTATCATATGTTCACATTACAGATAAACATTTTTTTATTGATTAAAAATACTGTGAATCGTATTTTTTTTTTAAAATCTCAATAATTGAAAAAAAATTCAAGAGCAATTATATGGTTATATTCATATACCTTTTTGTAGATGTAGTCTAAAAAAGTTTCTACAGAAGTCAGTACCGTTTTATAACTAATGCAATTATTAGTATCTTTGTAACTTTTTTTTTTTTTTTTTTTATAAAAGTTTATTTCTTAAATAGACATAGGTAAAATAGCATACAGATATATTAAATGCACAATACTGGTTCATAACCATTTACATTGTTTACAAATTGTTAAGTTATACAATAACATAAAAAAGAATAATAAATTATACGAGAGTATACTAAATTAAAGGAAAAATACATAAAACCTTTTACAAATCTAAAAAAATCCAAAAAAAAAAAAAAAATTGGGAAAAGAATGAAGCAGATCTTTTTAACTTGAATTCTCACCATCACTCCCAGAGTGACAATAGAAACCATATATGCATCATTCAAGATGCATCATTGAAAAACCGAATCATATTTGTTTTAATACATTTTCACTGAAATATTGAAATTTATATGTACTAGTGAACGCTAAAAAATATATATTTAATATAACATTTTTAAAGTATTTACTAGTCTTTTTATTTTTAATTTTAATATAATATATCTTTCGGAATTTCAAATATATAAAATACTCCATAAAATATCATTTATTTTATCCGTATATTTTTACCGTAAATATTGTGTTGAATAAATATTCAAATTAGCAACTTGTAAATTGGAAAATTTTAATCTAAAATCAATTAGTTATCAGTATTATTTACTTCCTCGCATTATCTGTTAGTAGTATCCGAATGCCATATTTTTAAACAAATTAAACTCTTCCTAAAGTAACAAATCTCCGCGGGTTGCCCCCCGTTCACGCGGAAAGTTGCAAATTAAACGCTCCGAGGGCATTAAACCGAATATATATTCCGGCTGAAAATAATTTCAATCTTGCACACGCGCAATTCCATCGCAAAGTTTCCCATTACGGAACCATTAGTATGGGACGTTAGAGATTTATCCCCCCAGCCAATCGACAATGGTCTTATTTATTCACCAAATCCGAGGTAATTCCGCCGGGGTTTATTGGTTTAAAACTCTCGGTATTGAATTTGGAACCGACTTTGCGGTTATTCGGAAGTACGTAAATTTATCAAAGATTATACATATATCTTATTCGTCGTTTTCCTCATTACCGTTTCTGTCATATTTTCCTTAACACAACTTTGATGCACCGGAAGTTGCATCCCTCGACTGCGTTTTTCTTTTCTCGTGTACATAGTATATGTTTTCAAGTAATAGTATTTGCTTTAAGCATTTTTGTATTTTACTCTTATTCATTTCTGATTTAACTAAGAAACTTGTGTGGTTTACTTTTATTCGTTATAACTATGATTTATATCCAATGCTTTTTATGTTTACTTACTATTTTAAGATGTAAGGTTTTTCAAGCATATTTATTATAATGTTGGTAGCATTTTTTTTTTGTGAAAAGTGAATTTAGCCGAATATTTGTGTTACTCTGTGTATCTTCAATAACATTAATATTACATTTTATTTAGATTCACTTTTAAAACTATGTTTGAAACACAAAAGGTTGTATTTTTATTTTTGATATGATTGCGTATTAATTGCCACTTCTTCTTTAGCAGTATCGTCAACATATCACAGATTGAAGAAAAATATATAATAATAATATTTTTTTCCCTTCCCTTCTCATCTCTACCTTAATAGTTTTGGAAGAGCTGCGTGCTCGTCTCGTTTATGTTATAAGAAGTGGCCGTAAATTTCGTTCGCGATCTCGTTATTTTTGCAAGGAACAATTCCTTCCGACGAAAATAGAGTATCCAAATGCTTCTTAAAGTTGGATGCTACTAAATCTTGCAGTTACATTGCCACACCATATGAAATTACACCTCTGAAAATTATGCTGAGGGTTGTTGCCCCTAAGCGAATATATATTCCCTTGATAACTATCCAATTTCACCTTATCAATCACATATTTGTTCCAATAATATATGTAAAATTCAATAAGTATTATTCATATTTATGGCATATCGAAATTATATTTTCGTTCAGCATGGTCTATTATACGTGTCGTATGGGACGTTTGCGAAATCGCGTCATCGTAGTCACAGTTCACAAAGCTCGAGCCAAAGCTATAAAAGTCAAAACGGCGCAGTATACAGTGAAAACATATGTAAAAAGGATGTATTTCATCGTGGAAAATTTCGCTTTGATGCTCTCTGTGTAGGTGGTCGTAAAACTGGCAATAACTTATTTTCTGGCAAGAGCGTACGCAAAGGATATAAGACGCTCTAATAGCTCAATCACGGTGCTCGCGTTTGGGACTAGTGTTTATTTTGGGTTAGGGTGTGTTTTTTCCCTTAAAGTAATAATAGAGATAATAACTTTATTTTAGATTTGATCTGGGCTTATTAATTTATGTGCTAGTGATTTTGATAGTGGACTAAGTCATATTATTTATGAAATTTCTGGAATTATATTACAAGAAATATTTCTTTAGTATTATTTGAGAAAAACTAATTAATATAAAACAAACAAGTAAAGTATATGGAAATTTCTCTGTCTTATAAATTGTATACGAATGATTGATTGCTATATTTGTCTCTATTTTTTTAATAAAATTAGCTAAAAATATAGACATAAATTTATTAACATTCAATTTTACTTTGACGAAAAAATGATAATAATATTATGGTATTGTAAGGTATTTATTTTATGGTAATTTTTATTACTTAAATTTCTCAAATATTTTACTTACAATTTAACAAGATAAATTACAAAATAGTACAGTAAATACTTCAGTTCTCATATTAAAATTATTTAATACAAAACAACATTTACTAACTATAGATGACCTATAAATTATATGAATTATAGTTTTTGGGTCTTTGATAAAAAATATGTATTATTAATAGCTCTAATAATTCTAAACAATGTTTATGTTAGTTTCTACTGTTATTATTTTGATAATAAAATAAGTGAGAGTGTGTTAAAAAAATACACAATCCAGTAGCTCCCGTTATAACAATATTTTTAGCAATTTTTTAAATGTATTTTTTATAAATAAAACAACGTTTTAAAAGCGTTTTCTTTTTATTCTAATTAATATTTTTTTCTGTATATTATAATTAGGAAGTATTTAATTTAGAGATGTATTTTTCTCAAATACGATTTACTACGATTTATTTAATTCTCCTTATATACGTGCTTAATTTTACTACTAAAATTTTAATAAATATGCTATGAAATCTTATATCCACAAATAAACAGAAAAATCATTATTCAATATTTTACTAGTTTATTTTAGCTTTTTATTTTTTTAATGGTACAGAAAAATTAATTTTGTAATATATGTAAAATATTTTTTTTATTCAAATAATATTACTATGAATTTTAAATAATTTTAAAGCATAAAAAAATACTAGTTGTTCTAATAATGTATTTGCGCCATATTTGCCCATCATACCCGATAATGAAATCTCCTTTTACTGTATTTTATTTACGTGTGATTTTTTTATGTTGTATTTTTGGCTACGTAAAAGCATTAAAATACAAGCTGATGTTGATTTGTAAATTATTTTGTCCTAAGCGATATATTTTTGATAAACCATAGGATAGCAATATATCATTATCAATGAAAGCTACAGAAAAAAAATTATGTTTATTGAAACAACTTAGATTCGATAATATTAAGCTACTTATTCGTTATGGTTTTTTATTATTATTTTCTATATTTTTATTTATCTGCGATATATATTATCTATATATTGTATATCGGTAAATATACATGAACCTAAAAATAAGATTGATTAGCTAATTATTTTGTGCTAAGCTAAACAGTTTTAGATTTAGCAGAGTAAAGCAATTTATTAATAACAGCTAAATCTACAGAAAAAGTATAATTAAAATCTGAATTATTTAATTTGATCACATTTCTCCTATGCAATACATTTTTTAATCAACGAGAGTTTAGCAATATATCATTAATAGTTAAAAAACTGCATTTAAAGTGCAATATTTTGTCTTACATAGCCCATAATGATTACTTCTCCTTTTCTGTATTTTTATTTACCTATGAATTATTTTTAATATTGTGTACATGAAAATATAAATGCCTTTAAATATAAAAATTTTAGTCCTAATGATACATTCTTAGATTAATAAGAGTAAAGCAATCATTAACTGTTAAATTTACTGAAAAAAGTAGAATTAAAATCTGATTTAATTGAAGAAATAAGATTTAGCGACAATCAGTAAATTCATTTTCTATGCGATACAATCTCATATTAAATAGCGTTTAGCAATATATCATTAATAGTTGAAAACATCATGAAGAAGTGCAATGTTTTACCTTTTGTACCCCAATAATAATTGCATTTTCTTTTAATATTTTTATTTATCTACGAATCATTTTTTTTATTTTGTCCATCTAAACTAAAAATACAAAGTAAATATAGCAATATATAATTAACAGTTAATAAAATCAAATTAAGTTAAGAACCTCCATCGATATATAATATAATTGTTCATTCAAAAGAGACGTTGAAAATAAACTTTTAGGTGTATAATGTATATTTCTTTGAAAAAGATTTTTAATGGTATTTTTATATATAAATGTGTTACTAATAAAAAGATCTTCTTCAATACCTAAAAAAATACAAAAATATTTTGCTATTGACTCGGAATTATATATATTATACAAACATACATATGTACAAAGATTTTTAAATGATCTTTATTTTTAAATATAAAATAAAAGCTTAGCAAAATAAGACTTTAAGGACATTTCAGATTACATTAAAAAACAATTCAAGCAGTTAAAAAAAAGTAGATGTATGTAACATATTATATATATTTTAATATTTTTATTTTGCCAAATTATCCAAACCACTTGCTCATATTATATATTTTATATTCGAGTTATTTCTATCGCATGTTATGTGCAAAACAATTAACATTAATATGTATTAATATGTACAATATTTTAAAATTAAAAAAAAATTGGATTTTGTTATAATTTAGTAAAAAATATTATTCTTATTTTAAAATATTAAATAGAAAAAAAATCATAACGCAGCTACAATTATTACAAATTAATCTTATCTAAATGTTTAAATATTGACTCTTAACGATCTCCTAAAAATCTTGCAATCCGAGGTGTTACACGATCAATATTCACACCATAGCCATATCGGCCAATCTTGTTAAGATGAATCCTTATTGTTCCCACACGGGAAAGTATCCTTCCATTCTTTCCACGGAGCGGCGGGGTTGTTTCAGTATTAAGGCAAATAGGCCGTTTCGGGGTGTAACGCTAGGTAAGGTATGGTTAACGGACCATGGGGGCAAGAAGGCGTGGTTAACAGCCTATAGCGGGGGCAGATACTTGAATTCCCTGTCGTGTTGTAACTTTCCCGCAACCCTTGTTCTCTAAACTTTGCATGTATCTTTAATGGGCGTGCTTGATTAGGGGTGCGCGCGAGTGCAAATTTTTGTTATTTATTATGCGCATATGTGTGGCTAAAGTTTTTAGCAATATTAATTTGCCTGTTTAAAGTCAGACTTTAATAAGAATTCGTTATGTGTCGGATAGGAATACGAGTGGGTTTTTGTGTTTTTAGGTAAAAATGTAAGCGCTCGTCTCGCTCCAAGAAGATACGTTCGAAAGCGTCGACATCAATCATTATCAATCATTTTTTATTTAGATTTTCCGCGTCAAGATGTATCTCTTGTACGAAGCGCTGCTATTTAATAGATGGAATATATCATTTTAAAATTTTAAATGTAATATGGTGTTATATTGTAAATTTATTTAATATATTATAAATCGAAAAAAAATCGGAATATCTTCAGAACAGATTATAATATTAATTTGATTGATGAAAAAGTCTTAATTTATTAATATATAATTTTGTAGATGTCATAACGCAATGTTTCACTGTTCTGAAAGCTAATTAATTTTATATAAAAAATGTAGTCAATAAAAATTTGACAGTTAACAACTGTATCTTTTTTCTATTAAGTAATGTATAAATACATAGCCATATTAAATGTCTAATTTTGATCAGCTATTGTTTAGCATTAATTGCCACTGTCAAGTATTCAAGATCGTTACCATAGCTGCCTCAAAAATTCATCTAAAAACCTGAGCCAATGTTGTTAATATATGTAGTGACGCGTTACTGATTCATTGCTATGGTTTGTGTGGCACTTTATTAAGCTATTGAGTCCGGAAAAATTGTAGTTGAATAATTTTAAAACGCAGTGCCAACAAATAATGAATGACTACAAGCCTTTTCCTGATTCGAATTTTATGGAAACAAGTACTTTGTGGGAAACATCCCAATCTATTATGTATTATTAAACCAATTGTGTGAAGGGTGAACTTTATTCGCTCACGTGGACTTAACCGTCGTTAGTTCCGTGACTCTTTTTTTATCAGAAATGGAAACTGAATATCCTGAGTTGCTCTACAGGAATTCATTAGCTTTGTCCCTAACCGGCTTTGATATTTATAAAAAACATATAAATAAAACTTACACTACGTTTAAAAATTGCAAGAAATAGCGTTGTTTTTTAAGCTAACTTTAATTGTGATTCTTGGCCCGTCGAGTCTTAAATATTTTTGAACAGGCCCTTCACAAACAAAATTTATCGACCCCTGCTCAAATTAAACAGCGAATCTTAAATTTTTATGTACAAATTCATAGTCATATTCAACCAAGTATTGTTTTTGTAATTTGTATCATATAATATATAAAAGAAAAAATATTATACTTGAAGATAAAAATATGTAATATACTCTATTTGTATTAATTGTATATTTTTAATTATTTCCACAGGTGCCTACAGCGATGATGTCCTGCCCTCTACCGCTGCCATTACTTCAGCCAGCCCTTCACCCTCAGCCCACCCTTGCTGCTGATTTCCCCACAATCCACATAGGTGTCAAGGTGAGAGACTTTAAATTAATTTAAAAATAGGAGTTAAGAATCGAAAGCAATTAACTTTTCGCGATAGTATGTACTAAGATATAAAAAATATGTTTTTTCCCAGTCTTTAACATTTAGCGTTATTACCGAGCGCTCAGTCATGTGTTTTAAACAGGTGGTAAATGTGGAGCAAACCACAAAGAAAATTCGGACAAACAAGGTATTATAAACTTTTCCGTTGTTCTCTTAATAAGATCGTCGGTCTTTCGTTCGCAGCGTAATCATATTTTCTCGCAGAATATAGAGAATTTCCCTTATTAAAAAGAATCTCACCAAATATAAACTTTTTTTCATTTGATGAAGATTGATGCTCCCCGCCTTAATGCCTCTCTGTGTGCGTCGGCCATTTTCATCATATAAATTATATTTTTTTTATTTGCGTATATATTTAAATGATATAATTTTTTAATATAATAAACATCAAATTTTTATTAATATGATTTTGGATCTGAAAATGAACTTTTACGTAATACATTTTTGCTTCGGCACGTTTAACATGAGTTGTTTGGATTTAATTACCCTAATTAACCGGTGCCAACTTTAATGGACTGTTTACCTAAAAGCTATGGGTAGCTTTTGTGTTTTTTCTTTTTGAAATGTTGTTTTTACGTCGGTCAACCTGAACAGAATGACGGCGGCCATATGTTGCCAAATCATTTGCTATTTAAATAAACAAAAGCAATGGTGTGCATTTACTATTTGTTTTTGTTTCGTTGCTGTACCATGCGAGTGAATTAATTTTTAACTTTGACTTTTAAATGATACCTGTTTTTTTAACGGTTCGATGGTTTAAAAAGAGCTTATTTAAATATCAATAATATGTATCACTTTCATTAATAATGCAAACATTCGATATACTTTATTAATACTTAATTTTCAGGTTCATTGCTTAAATTTTTGTGTTTATATTTTTCAGGCAAGAGGTAATACAATTTTATTTTAATAAAAAATATAATAATTAAAAACACAGTTTACATGTTATGCATGTACATATATGATAAGTACATGTATCAGTTCGGTTAAACTTTCAGATTGAGAGAAACTTTATCGGCGTTTCAATTACAGTCTAAACTATTTCAATTAAATTTAATTATAAATCTATTATCCAAATATCTTAAGTGTTCGTATTAGACAATAAAATGCTAAACATGATCTGGATAGTAAAGTATGGCTATATATTAGGTATGTTGTGTTCCCATCGCCTATGATTGAAATCGCATTGCCTAATTTTTACCTACTAGGAAATTTGTACAAAGAATATAATTCTAAATAAATATTGTAGCAATTCTGTATTATATGCTTAATTTAATATTTATTTATTTATTGTAAATGGCAACAGGCGTCGTTAAATACTGTAAAGTCTGTCAATCAGTGACATACATTTTCAATTATGATGAATTAATGTTATAACTTACAATAAATTATTTGATTTTACTTTAATAATTTTTCACGATATTCATCCATGAGATTAGGAAAATATAGAAAAACCTGACTTGTCGTGATTGATCGAAATAATACATATATAATAATCATTAATTCAATAAAAAATTGATGATCAGGAATTATACCGCTGATTGCTAAAAATGTGTACTGAAAAAATATGACTGCTAAATTATTGATTGTGTATCTATCAACATCTAAATAAACTCTCTAGTTGCTTAGTAATAAAACCAAATTTTATCTTATTGATTTAGGAACTTAATGTGTTATTTTGTTCTTTAAATATTATTATTGGAGTACTGCAAGTGTCTAATTTTGTCTCTATTATATTTTTATTATATATAAACGATACAGTAACTATTTTAAATATGTTTTTTATTTTACGTTTTGCGATGTCCATATCGATATCGTAACTAATAACTTGTGTCTTTAACAAAATCGTCAAAATAGCTTATTAAATATAGATATGGAAAAATGTCAAGCAATACAATTTTTTAATAATTTTAAAATCAATAGTACATATTTATTTTGTATCTGACTTTATCATAAAATCAGATAATTTAATATTTACAACTTAATTTTAAGTGTTGGTTTCATTTTGAGAACTTAAAAATATTCCTGCTTTGAAATATATATCTCTTTAGTAAAAACATCAATCAAAATATATCAGTTTGCTTTCCTATTTGCATTATTTATTTAAATGTAATCGAAAAAGGCTTGCGATATGTCAATTTTAAAATAAACATATCAACAAAATAATTGTCGTCTTTTCAAAATGGCTAAAGAAACTATTGTGAAATCACTAGGCGTATTCTAAAATTGGTGACCCTTTTATTTTAAAAATCATTTATTAAATTAGAAATTGTGATATCTTAAAATTTTAATATGTCTGCTTTCAGGGTTTTCTTTATATTATTTATTAACACTGTAAGGTAATAGCTGCTTATTATTTTTTTGTATACTTGCAAGTTGTAATTTATTTTGTAACTGTGTATTAACAGTAAAAAAAGATTTTCACTGACATTTTAGTGAATTTATATGTTTCTACTAGTGAAAATATAATTAATTTGACAGGTTCCAGTTAAATAATACGCTGCTCTAATCTTTCATTTGACATGCATGAAACGTGTAAAAAAGCAACTTGACTGACACTTTTTAAATCATGTAAGCTACCAGAAAATTTCGTTTAAAAAAATAGTTGTAGGGCAAACATCACCTGTTTAAGGCTAAAATGTAACAATCGTACGATCTTCCGTTCAGTAAATATATATTTACACTGATATTGATCAGTAAAATTATAAACTTTTTTTTATTTTATAATTACAAATTAATTTTATGATATTTTCACTGCCCCACTTACTAAAAATATATTTAAATTAATAGTAATATAATATTAGTGAAAAATACACATTCATTGTAACAGTTAAAAAACGTGCCTTTGCTGTTTATATGGAGAACAAATAAACGAATTAATCAAACCTAATTTGACCTAATAAAAGTTCTAAGACTAACTATTGTTTTTGATCTTTCAATCGGTCAAGTTGGGTTTGGTAAAAAGCAAATAAATCTTTCGAATCTGTCAAATTTAATTTTATAGCCATTTTAGAGCAGCGTATAATTTAATCAGTTTTTCACTCGTAAAATATTAAATTCAATTTAAACAGTTAGTAAAAGTCTATTTTTATTTATTAGTAAAAATATAACTTCACTATAAAAAAACACATTCACTGTAACATACTTATCTAAATAATTGAGCTTAACACCATCACCTGAAATTGTAAATAGATATTTATTATTACGACAACGAATTGCCAACAAAAAATGTTTTTTTTTTTTGGCATGTTATATAATACCCACGATATTTTTTAGACATTGATCTTTCCAAAATTTTTTTTTTTTAATAAAAAAAATATATTAAAGTAATAGAATAAATTTACTTTAATAGTTTTAGCATTAAAAACATCATACAGTGATTAAATAAATCAATTTACAGAACTGTGAAACCCTTTCAACAGCTGAAAGTATTATTAAGCAGTTTTTGTTGACTGTAAAACTTATTAATAAATTAGACAAATTTTATACGTATTTTGTTTGAATATACATATATGTAATTGATGTGTATAATATTTATATTTTTAGGGGCTGCTCTGATTTAATGTGATTATAATTTATTTTTTATATTATTACCTTATTACTATTTATACATAAACGTGTTATTTTTAGCAACAATTTAATTGCTTACGAGTGCTAATGTACTCCGAGGTAAACGTTTGCGTGAACCACCCCATGCCCAACCCCCGAAAAATCGTCGTTTTTAACGAAGAAACAATTCGCGAGCGACTCGGTCGGTATCTTCACTGTCTCTCGCCTTCGCGAATTAGGTTTTCAATTATGAAATTTATTTTCAAGGAAAATTGTTTGCCAGAGCCGACGACGATTTTAACGACTTTTCCCCCAATTACGTAATTGTATCATATTTTGCGCTTTGGGTAACCGCCTCCGTCCCTTGCGTCTCTCGTCATTTCGACGGTTGAAGAAAAAGTCGACCCCCCGCGTATTTCTTATTATATTATAATTTTATTTATATTTTTATGGATATGTACGTATGTATGGGAATGCTGCCTATATCGTCTTTCAGATTTATTTCGCATCCTGGCTTATTACGTTCGTTATTTGGAGAAGACGAAAAAATGATATTTTTGTATTCCATCGCTTCGCCCTTCTCCACTTCACTCACTCATTTGGCTGGCATTAGAAGTTGTAATGCGTGTACGCATTGGGCGTAATTGACAATTAAATTTTGATACGGGGAATAAAAGTTATTATATGGTTTATTTCAATAAAAAAAAGATAATATATTTTCGTGTGTATTGTTATTACTGATGGTTTTATGGTAGAACAAAACATTCTAAAAATTCGCATATAAAAATTATTTTATAAATTTAAAAAGTTATATTAAATATAATCACGATAATGTATAAAAAATAACCTGATAATATTTATTTTATTCTTAAATATTTATTTTATTTTAGTATATAATCTAAGCCACTGTAAAATTTATAGCAAAAAAAATGTATTTATAATTTATTTACATTTTATTTGGACCATTGTGACATAACATGTTACACCAATGCGTAACGATAATAAAAAAAATAATACATTGTGTTATTACAGTATACAAAAAAATAAAAGCTCCTCATAGCTGACATTAAATAGAGCAATGTGCAATGCTAGTGTATTAAGGAGCAGGATGACCTTTAACTTTTTAAGTAAACTTTTTCTGAATATGTTCGATTAAGAAGTGGTGTTTGATTATTCACAGACTCCAATTTATGATCATGTGACGATAACCGTCGAATCGTTAAAGTAAAAGATGTTCCTCATAACAAAGTTTTTTGCAGACGTGCAACTCAAATGTAATTCTGAGATCTTTAGTGAAAGTTTCTCTAGCCAAAATATTTCTACCGAAACCGTAGGAATATTCTGATATCAAATTAAATCAGGAAAATAACACAGTATGGCATTTCCTAACACTTCAGGGCAGACGGTTGATAGAAGTCCATATTCATAGAGAATCTTAATCACTATGTAGATAGTAAGAACATGCAACAGATCAATTGTATTTAAATAATTTTAAATCATTGACATACAAAAAAAACTTTTTACAGCCGTATTAATATCATTATTAAATAACGTAAATCATTGAGAAACCCCCGACAGATTGAAATATTATTTTGACAATCGACCGCCATAAGTTGAAAAATGTTTTCGTGGCTCAAATAAATCTGAGTTACAAAGACTTTTTTACTAATGACCCAGGACAAACTTAGTCAAAGGCCTTTTCAAAATCTATGTATATCATGTATACGTGTATTCCTGCATTATTATATTTTGTCACTGTTTTGGTAAAAAATAATTAGTGAGAATCCTCATTTTCAAAATATGTTATGTATAGTTTATGATTTTACTGTAATGTAGATAATTATATATATAATAATAATAACGATGATAATTTGTTATAAAAAACGCATCAAAGGACTAAAATGGACAGATCTACTTCGATTAATCACGGAGCATTTAATTAATAAAGAACTTTTTACTTACTGTTGTGGCTACTTTACGTTTTAAAGATAATCTTTGGATTATTAAAAAAACGAGATTTAATCTCGCCAAAAGGCAAATTTCATAACGTAATCTATAATAAGACCTTATTTATATTTGCAATCAACCGATTTTTTTATCTGATTATTAACGTAGTTCTAACGTTATCAAAGCAGTGATAAGGCCGATTAGATCAGTTGGAAAAATCGTTAAAAAAATGTCATTTAAATACTTTATTGAAAGCTTTCAAGAAGGCATCTGGCACGGACCTACCCTTTTTTATGCAGCGGTATAAAAAATGCATTGTTTGTAAAACATATAAAATTATTGATACAAATTTAATTTTCAACACAAGGCCCCTTTTTAAATTTTTAAATAATTTATATTCTTGATTTGCATTTTTTTGATGTAATTTATGCTGCTGGTCTAACAAAACTTGCCGAAAATAATTAATATTTTAGCAGGAGCAGAACACTAATAAGTCTTCATGCACATTCAAAAGATTAAAAAAATATTACATCTTAAGAATCAGATAAAAAATACGATTCAGAAATAAATTAATATTCATTTAATTGGGAGATGGAAATAATATTAGTTCTACAAAGGGATAGTGTGAGTTTTTATAAATAAATATTGTATTGTGTCTCATAGTCTATTTACAAGTAGATATTTTGTATCACATTAGTTTCCCGCTGTCTTTTACGTTTTATCAAACGATTATAAAACAAATATTTTTATTGATATGTTTAATATCTCAATTATTAAATAATTGTATCATTATTTACGATTACTCGATGGTTTTAGTCCATATAATTTATTAGTTAAAATTTTAATAAGTCACTTGGGTGTATGTATAGTAAAATAGTATTAAATTGATTTAGTAAGTATTTGAGAAATATGAAACGAAACATGTAAATAAATTATATTTTAAAAAGAGATTACAATATTAGTGTATTGCATGTATTTAAGTTAAAATCAATATGATTTATATTCTATATGTAAAATATCCGATATATCCATTAGTTTATATAATAATACATTTTCTTCAATATCCAGTTTTGTTTGAAAGTACACATATATTTCAAATTCGTTCGAGTTAAAACGTCTCTAGCTAGCAGTTGTATGATGATATTTTTCAAAATTAATTATTTTCATCCGCACAATCCGTAATCAATCAGAAGTGCCCCTGCAAAAGTGGAGCCTCGGCATTACGTGCCGTAATACTCTGCTTACGGTTCGCTCCCGAGCAAAACTTGAATAAAATATATGAGTAGTTTTCATTGCAGAAATCTCGTGAGATTGCTGCAATCTGCCATTGCTTGCTTAAGCTCGCCATGTTTGTTCACGTCTTTGCCGTGAAACAAGGCCCTATCTTTATCCATGTCATGTGCATCGCGGCTTAAATATTTCTTCCTTCCCCACCTCGTTCGTCGTGCACCAAATCCATATGCAAGCTTTTGGTGTATCATAATATTCTAAGTGTATAGGTATACGTGGCATAACTCAAACTGTAACTTAAATTGATAATGTGAAACTTATCATAATATTCGCGTTTCAACTTCGGGCTCCTGTCCGCGTGCTCTCTCGTACAACTAAACGTAAAGTTGAAACGTTGTTAGCACAGCTATACGACGGCGATATTTTGGCAATTTCGCAAGGCTGAACGAACTAATACGGCGCATAATGTAAATACGTGAAGCGAAAATATCAGATAGATTGTAATGTTTTTTTTCCCCTTTAAATATAATACTAACTGTATCTGGCGTGACATATACGTCATCAGCGTTTACATGTTATGTTGTGGATACATAACGTTTTTTTTATATCGATAGCATTATATCATAAATAAATTAGGTAACTTTAATTTAGGAGAATATTACTTAACAATACCACTTTCCTCCAACCATCCTAATTTTTATGCTTTAAAAATTTCACATCTACAAAATATCCTTATTTGCCTTACATCTGTAACCTCTTCCACTGCCCATGCGGTGTATCCTGAGTTGCCTTTTATTGTACACGTATATTGCTCGTTAGTTTTTGTTTTAACTAATATACATAAATAAATGATTATTTTTTTCTGTTTCTTTAAAACAAATTGAGATGATTTTTATGATTACTCAATTTACGCGGTAGATTCGTTCCAGGAAATATCACGTAAATGTCATGATACAACGGAAAATTATTTAATATATTTTCTAAAGAAACGTTGTGCGCATTTAAATTTTAAAAGATCATAGTATCTCATATCTTATATCATACAAAAATATATTTTTTTCTTCAAATAAAATTAAATCTTCACAAAATATGAATATTTTTAACATAAAAACATAATATTCATTCAACTTAATTTGTATTTATTTTTCAAAAACTGAACATGTGTTTATCATACTTATATACTCACAAAGCTTAACAGATTGCAAGAGACTTATTTTGTATACAAATTTTAATTCCGGAAACTTTTTTAAACACCAAGAATTCCTGGAAATCTAGATTTTGTGTTAATTTGTATATATGTTACAGTTAACGTGAATTTTTTTTTGGAGTTATACTTATACTAGTATAAATTTGAATTATTTCAGTTAAATCATATCCGAATATATTTTTACTAGAAAAAATATAATTTAACTGATGGACGCTAGTAAAATTATATGCTTCTCTAGTCTATGAAACTTAATTTATTTCACTGTTACAAAACCTTAATATGCTGTCAAACCCAAATCTAATTTAAACCAATACACCAAACCAATTTCACATATTAAAAGTATTTATTTTTTACTATGATTTTTTTCATGTTGTAAATCCTTTGATCATCGAAATTATTGGCTTTCATTTAATCTGCTAATAAATTTTTTTTACTCCTTTTATAAATTTAGGATATTGATTTGAAACGCAATATCTAAGATCAACACTGTTTTTATTGCTTTATTTATTCATAGATTTTATTTTATCAATATTATCAATATTAGAAATTATAGTTGTATTAATTTTGTATTTTATAAAATACGTTAATACCAATTTTTATAGTGCTCCGATGTATTTTTAACTTACTTCAAACTAATTCGAATAATTTTTCATATTTTTCTGAAATTTAAAATAGTAACTAAAGCAGCTAGATAATTTGCCGTTTTAAAAGCAATATCACAAAATAATAAATTTTCAGTAAATTATTTCATATTTGATAATAAATCTCGAATCTCGAGGGATTTTTTTAAATATTTTCAGGATTCGAAACTGAACCATATTCTGTAATCAAAATCACCTGCTCAAATATATTAAAAAAAACACACAAAACATTATATACCATTGCTGAAATAGATTTTCGTTTTTCGAATAATTTATTACATCGCTGTATCCACGTATACACTTTATCGAATCGTTATTTCATACCAACATGTTAATAAATATATTTTTAACCCACAATATGCCTGTCCATACATATTATAGTGTACAGGCCATGATTTATAGCCGCTAATATCAAGCTTAATTTATCTCTCGCGTTACGTTTTAATATATTTTTATTTATTATAGCTGGTAATCGACTTTGGAGTCTCCACTTTCGTTAGTGTCACCTACAATAGCCGGCCTGATTACACTCGCCGGCGCAAACTTACGACATAGGCGCCGCCGGTACTAAATTTTCCTCAGCCCCGTGATTTTCTTTAGTTTTTCCTCCTTGACGTCATTAAGGAGACCGCCCGCAGCTTCCCACCCGACCCACTTTGAAAGCTGCCCCGCGTCGGTGTGGTGCACTTTGCTTTTTAAACGCAGAGCTTTTACTCATACAAACGTAGCTGATAACTTTGGGGGTAGATAGAGTGAAACTTGCGCGGCATCATTTGCCTGTGAATTTGTCAAGGTGAGTTAATGAGCTCGGTTTATTGTTGTGATGTATTATCATAGTTCCTGTGCTGAAGGCAAATTGGTCGTTAGGCTTATCTTAAAACGGTGCATTGGATATTATATAAAATATCATAATCTACATAATATAACGTAACGTAAAATATGGGTTTCGTTAAAATTCATAAATAATCCCGTGGTTAATATCATACTTATTTTGTTGAACATGAAAATTATTTATAATTTTTTTCATGAGGTATACAATAATTTCTATTTGGGTTCGCCTTTTTAAAATCGCCCTTCTTGCCGCAAAATATAAAATGTTCAACTCGTATCGGCTCAGTGCGAAACTTTGCCAATAAAAGCCGGACTAAAGGAATGTTCAATATTTGTTGAGGCTCTTATCGCCTTATATGTGACTCGTTGCCGCCGAAACAATAGTTGTAACGACAATATCGTTAATCTCGGTTCCCCTATTTCTGCGGAGCTCTAAGTGACTGCTAGTTTTGTTCCTTTTTTATTTATCATTATTATTCTATCTAGCTGTATCTTACTTTCTATATTAATTTTAATAAAAATGTGTATTTTATATCTATTTACTTACAACACATTACGGTCCGTTGACACATTTTCGCGTGATAACGTAATTTTTTTGCTCAGATTGTTCACGTATTTTTGAAGGTTTAAATAATGTAACTCTAGCATGCGATTGTAATAAAGATTTAATTTCTTCCTAGAGATGACAATATAAACATTTATAATTTCACCTTGTGTCAAATATATTCTGCGGAAATAGCGGACCGTGATGTGTTATATGCCATGATAAAATGTTTCTTTATTCTATTTTTTAATAATCTAGTTCGAATATAAATCTTATCGCGGATTAGAATAATTGAAATTAAATATTTCATTGACTGTCTGACAAATTTATCCTGAAAAATCAAAACAATATATTCCTTACGCTCTAATGATAATTGAAAATTTTTAGAGACAGATTTTTCTTTATTTAATACAATATTATTAAAAATGATTTTATTTAGTTAAAATAATATCAAATATCAAACTATAAATTTCAATCAATAAAAATTATTTCTGCGTTCATTTAAGAGTCTATGTTAGAAGAAATAGAATTAAAGATGTAGCGTTGTTTCAAGTTTCTACTTTAAAAAATCACACCATCGACTTTTATTTACTTAGTAAGTATTTACTGTGGCAATGGAGCGCATCAAGCACCAATAAACATTAGCAGTTTCCGTTTGTGTTAGCGCATTTCCGTTCTTACGGGGACATTAATTCCCATACCGAAACTTTCCTCCAAGTAGGTTCTAGCAGGGGGAGTGTTTGAACGAACCGCACTTTGGTATCGCTGCAACCGACTAGGTACAGCTACCTTTCAGAGGTTTTCTCGTTTGCCCAGACGGTGTTTTTTTATTTTATTTATTTTATTAATTAGTTTGCTAAAGTAGCGTTTTACGTTTTGCGACGTTTACAGCCGGTCACGTAGTAGTAACCATCAGAGGCGAACCATTCGTCAATTAAGATAGTTAATCAGAAATATCTGACGGGTCGAGTGTACTCGTTTGGACACGTCAATCTATGAACCAATTTTGATTTGGTTGCGACTGCCATTTACAACTACACAATTGGTATATTCAGATTGCAGTTATAGAAAGTGTTTTATAATTATCATTGTATGTTAATTTTAAAATAGCGCCTACTATATCCATAATAAGATCGTTTTTGTTGCGTTAAAGAAGCTTAGAATAAATTTCGTAAAATTGATTTTATTCTTAATATATTTCGCCATGTAACTAATTATATTTTATGTAAGTTATGATTTGTTTCATTAGCTTTAACTAAGGCTATGATTAGGGATTCCAATCCCGGGCTAAAATTTTGATCCCGGGATTTCGGTATTGCACTTAGTCGATCCCGGGATCCCGGGACCAGTCCCGGGATAATTTTCATGTTATTTTATCGATAAAAATAATTTAAAATGAATAATACAATATATTTTTACATCTGTTTTTTATAACGTACAATGTATAAAGTACGTATAATTTTAGTCTTGGACTTAAAATAGAAAATAATATAATAAAAATAAAAAAGGGAAGGTCTTATATATTTATTTGAGAAGATAAAAAATGAACTTTTGACAATGTATGTACATATGTACATTCATAGACACAATTAATGGAAAACATTATTTTGAATAAAACTCACGAAGTAACATCAAAACATCAAGCGTTTCATCATTTAGCCTTGATCTGATTTTGGTTCCTAAGCAGCCTGCTGCTGAAAAAGCACGTTCAGAATCACAGCCTCAAAGATTCACAGATGACACGTGCAACTCGCGCAAGTTTTTACACGAAATATAACGATTTTGTCAATAATAATTCGATTGTGCTTGATAAATCAATCAATCCGAAAAATTCGGGATTATGTTTTATAATCCCGGGACTCATCGGGTATTGAAAATCGTTCGGGATCCCGGGATCCCGGGATTGGAATCCCTAGCTATGATCATTGTTCTTAAATAGAGACGTTTAAAACCTAATATTGCTTAACGTTATTGTGTAAACGTACATGTTGTTTGAATATTATTATATTATTAATTAATATAAATTAACTTGAATATACTCAAAATAATTTATCCATATTAAAAATAATTCACTGGTTATCTTTATTACAATGCATTTTAAAAGTAACCGAACAAAGATAATATAGTCATATAATTTACTGACTGATATTGTTACTTTTGTGTTTCTGTTCTAAAAATATATAAAGGCAGTTATAGTCAGATTGCTGTTTTTTCACAAATCAAGTATGCATGTTATCTATATGTATGTGTGTTATTGTTCATTATACTTAACTTATAATTGAGTAATAGATCTTTTTATATTCTACTCACAGCGTTTAAAACTATATATATATAATTCAAAAATTAGTTGCCATTTTCAATAATTTTGTCTCCAATTTTCCGTGTAACCAATTCCCTTTATGAATTAACGTACTACATTCACTAAATTAACTGTTCGCTTAGCCAATTTGATACGGTATGACCCATAAAAGTATCGATCTATGTGACACTCCTGTATGCAAACAAAAAAACAATATTCACAAACACGGGGTGAATTATTAAACATACAAGCCTGTCATAATGTACATTTTCTACTGCCGATATTACATTTAATTTAATTTATTATTAATTAATTCCGTGTCGTTAAACTCTTTTTGAAACATTTTGTAAAATTCTATCTTCCGGAAACAACATTAAGCGGTCTGCACTGGCCTTTCGTTCGCATCCCAAAATATCCGAATGCAGTAATTGGAAATGTGAAAAATTGACCCGATCAATCGGTCGGCCATTTTGCCTGAATTGCATTCGGATGGTCGCCGCTGTGTCTGCCGGAAATGACACGATTCCACTTCTTATACACAGGGACGTTTTTCATTAGCTAAACTCGGAAAATTACTTCCGAGCTCAAAGCGCATAGCTCTCTCTCTCATTCTCTATATTAGTTTTTTTCATATTCTGTATAGAATTAATGCGAATTTCAACTGTGCATTTTTATGTATCAATCTTCAAAGCCATATCAATCGAATTATATCTACATACATAAACATATTAAATAATATAAGCAGAAAAATGTATAAGAGTGAATGATTACCGTATAGAGTACAACTGTTTTTATATTAACAACTAGCATATTAGGTAACAATGAGTAAATAAAGTTAAAATGCTATTGTCATTCTTCTAACTGATAATCAATCAACTGTTGACGTCCAATATATTATTCTTACGTTTTTATTGGTAATCAACTTATTAAATAGGTGTAAATCAAAAATTTTCACAAACCAATTTTAATTTATTCTATAATATAAAAAAATATCTGCTGCCTTATTTCAATGTAAATTATCCAAAAAATCGAAATTGAAAAATTAATAGACTGTATATGTTCATAACACTTGTAGAAAAAAATTTGTACTGAAAAAATCCCATATTAGAAAAATATTTCGAATTCCGAATGAAAGTTTATTTATCATAAGCAAATAGATCCACTGAATCCTAGTTAAGAAAACTTATTTAAATGGGAGTGACAAAGTATAATAAAAGTACTCGTAATTGTAGAGGATAAGAGACCTTTCTCTATTTCTACTTTTTGTGCAATTTCGTATTTTTTTAAATTTCAAATTATAAAAATAATATATTAAAATACATATTTTATGTTTTACTAGAAGTCTAATATTATAAAGAATTTCAAATTTATTATTTGCTACAATATTCAACCGCATTTAATAAAAATACAAAAAAATATGAAATTTTTCGCTGCTCAGCCAATTAAAGAAAAAGATGCATTTTATCCTAATAAATTATATGTTTGCAATTGTAAATATAAGGTACACTGGTTTTTATAATCGCACAAAATTAGTTTATACGACATGCTTAAAAAAATGTTTTTTAACATAAAAAAAACACGGTTAACGAAAACCGTATGAACCGATTCTGTGAAAAATTAAAAATTTGTGTATCATAATTAAGGGTGGCAAAACTTAGAGCGAAAACCCAAGAACAAGGCGTACAATTAAAAAGTAATAAATCATGCGGTAAAAAAGTATTTAATACATATTATTATAAATATTTACCAATTGATTTGATTTTATTTTTAAAGTTATAAACATTTTTATAAAAAAAATATTCAGTGATTTTCAAAAAATAGTAGTAGTAAAAATTTGCAATAAATAAAGAAAATCAATTTTTTTAAATTAAATAATACCAATATAAAATACACATTTTATAAACATACTGTAATATTAAATTGATAATAGTTATATTTTTTTATAAGTCAAATTTGTTTACGAACGCCGCATATATGTGCTTCCGGGAGCTTACGCACTTTTTTTTAAATATGTATTTATGCGTTACTCGTTGCATTACTTAACAATTTTACTTGTATATACTATATTTAAAAACATTACAAGCTTTCAATAATCAAATATATATATATACCATTATGTCTTATAATGTAGGAATCAAAGGTTGACAAACACTGTTTTTTATATTAATCTTGAAACAAAAAATAAATCAATCTCTTATCAAATCGACCCTTCATCTACGCATGCACCTGCTAAATCTCCTATGCCCAAAACTAAGTCTCGCTGAAATAGTGCAAATAAAAATTAATGTCTTTTGTAACTAAAATTAAATACAATTAATCTGATTTATTATTTTCACGCGAAAAAGAAAAATAAAATACAACATATTGTAAGTCACAGATTATTTTACTATAAAATCCGGGCTTTAAAATCTTAAAGTCGTGAGAACATTGTACCTTTCTTAATAATAATCTTAAAAAACGTGAGAATATGGATTAGGTTGCGCAATCATATTGTCTGTAATGTTCACTTAATCTGAAACTTACAAATAAAAAGCTTTGGCAGTGAGCCCCAGTTTTAATATTAGATTTTAACTTATACAGATCGGTTAAGTCGGATAAGAGAATAATCTTCTCGTCGACCGACCTCGACAGTCAGCTGATCCGGTCTTTGCCTAATAAACAGAAGTGAGAACTACGTTTTCATACGTTGGACTTATTTTCGACCCAGATAACTATAGGTACTGCCTCTTCCCGATGACAAAGTTGGTATTTTGGCATCAGCTCGAAAAAGGACGTCACTCTGTAATCACTTGATATTTATTGCAATTTTATCTTCACCGCAACAAAGCCATTGCAAACAATCAGCTATTAGCCATTAATATTCTCCATTAAATAAAATCTTATTCGATAAATAAATATATCCCATAGCGCTTCACATTTTCTAGTCATCACTTTTGAGTACTTGAGATTACTGTATAATTCCTAACAGGAATTTATTGAAAGCTTTCTGAAATTTCTCGCCGCGCGACTATATAAGTCGCAGCAATTTGTTTAAGTAAAAGTATTATTTTTCAATGAAAAACCTGAAATCTCTCATAACGCGTAAAATAAACCTACTTTTTTTCCCTCTCAACTATATTGAAACGCAAATTCTTTTAACCTTTTCTTCCGCGTTTTTATGTCTGGTGTAGGATTTATAATCTTATATTTAGAATTCTTGGGTTTGCAAAAAAAAGTCAAGTGGATTACTCTCTAGAAAATTTAAATTTCATATTTAATCTCTTTGTTTATTGAGTTTGGCTACCACTGATCTGAATTGGTATTACATATTTTTGAGACTATTTTTAACTTATTTAGTATAAATTTATTATTTTTTATTAATAAGACTTGTATATATTGCTAGACATCAATAATATTTGTAATTAATATATCACAATTCAAGCTTTCGAAATTTTAATGTAACAACTCGAATTTAATATTCATATTTTCACATTGAAGTTTCTCCGTTGCGAGACTTGATCATTCAGATTTTAAGTGTCTTAAAAAGTACACATCGTTGGAAACATTATTTTTGTAAAACAATAGATATATGTTTTATATAAATTTCGAAAGAAAAATATTGAATTCAATAAAATATAGAATTTTTTTCTTAAACTTTATTTTAATCAAATTATCTTTATTTAGTTTTAGGTAAAAATGTGGAAAATTTTGAAATTTCGCTATTGAGCGTACCACAATGCATACAACCTGCATTCCCACATGTATCTAACCGATTCGTTGCAATCCTGCTAATCCGACAGGATTTTCCAGATGGATGCTGGCCATTCCTCTGAGTTAACCCGCGGCTGTTTAGTGTCCGTGCGGAATCACACTCGATTTTCAATTGTTGCTAAATAATGCACAAGCACGTGCACGGATTCCACCTTCAGCCAGACATTACACATTAAGGTCCGAACACCAGATACAAAGTCTAAATACGGGAGGTCTATATTGATCGGCTTGGCGTAAATATTTAACGCCGACCTACCCGATGGCTCGGATGCATTTTACATACTCTCGGTGTCGTTTTGCGCGATTAATACTACGACTGTTACCCGATCAGTACAATGACTCACGGCGTGTTGTATTGGTAATACGATCGAATTTTTGTTCGCTTCGTTTGAATTGTTCCGCCGATATTTCATGGCTGGAACTTGTTAACATGATCGAGGGCGGGCGGTGCACTCGTGTTCAGGAGTTGTATCCCGATTGGTTGTGCTTTCAGCAAACAATCGGTTCAGCGCAGCGAAACTACATTTCGAAACGAAGTTGATCGGTTATATTTCGAAAATGTTTTTTAATAATTTATTTTATAATGTATACAGAATATCATATATAATATAGACATTCTTTACTTTTCAACGTTAGAGATCAATTTTGCTGATATCTATTAAGCTTTTGGACGATTGTTTTCTAATGACATTTACTGCCTAGCTTAACAATTATTGACATATTTTTGTGACAAAGATTTTATTTATTAAACTATTTAATTTGAATGTCAAATTGTGTGTTTATTTTAAAGTTTTTTAAATATGAATATTTTTTTTTACGAATTTATTAAAAGTAAATTTTAATAAAATAAACACCAATCGTAAAATATATTTTAAAAATATTTCATTTTGAAATTATTTTTTAAAGACCAATTTATAATCCATATTCATAATTATAATATAATTTTTAATTATGTTATATCGATTTTTGGTCTTATTTCATTGACCATTGTTATCAATAACTGGTATAGTGATTTTTTAATTACATTATCAATTATCTTTATATGTTTTTGAAAATTTGCATTCTCATCGTATAACGGTTACAAACTTTTATGGTTGGCGATACATATCAATGGCTCCTAGATCTTTAGCTAAATTAACTAAAATTGGCACTTGCTTTATTAAAATTTTTACTTTATTTTCACATAAATTTTTAAAATATTTTACCCTTAAATTTATTTTTTGAATTATACAGTTAACCAATAGCACATTATTTTTTATTGAATTGTAAATGAACGAGTTACATGTATTGTAAATAATGCTGTTTTGTAAAGTTAATCATATTTTTGAAATATACGTTTTAGAAGAAAAAAATTAGCAATATATTATACAATGTTTATTCTTATTTATTTATCGAATAAAAGATGAACAAATTTTATATATTATTATTATTTTTTTATATTTACATTTAACTCTAAAAAAACATTAACATATAAAGATTGTAAAAACTTTTAAATTCTAACCGAGAATACATATTTATTTATATAAAATATACTTTAAACAATTTTAATAAATTCAATCAATATGCATTTAATATAAATATATATTTTCGATTTGTTTTATATTTGTATTTTTATTTAATTAATCTTATCCTAATAAATAAAAAAATTGCTTTACATTTTTTATATATTAAGTTATTGTATATCTACTGTTATTATTTATGAATATTATTAATCAAATATTCAGAAAGTTTTTTTTATTAACTATTAAATTCCATTATTTTAGTTTATTTTTTTTTCACAAACTATTTAATATATCCAATTAAATATTTAGCTACTTTACTATATATTTTCTATCTACATAATAAATTAATATATTATACACAAAATTATGAATTTTCCATATTTACAATTTCGTACTCCCTAAATTATATTCAAACTTAAAGCTAAATCTCTTACTAAACGATTTTTAAGCCATTTGAATATTTTACGTTCCTAGCTGCAACGGGCAAGAATACGGGACGCGATCGCGACTCTAGAGTACTTATTCTAAAGCTCGCACCCGAAAGTGGTTGTTAGTACCAAAAATATTCACTGACCCGAATAGTCACATTTTATTTATTTTGACCCGCAGCCAAAAAAGGTTGCCGAGCATCCTCGACGCTTTTTCGCAAACTTTTATGATATGCATAGAAAATCTTCATACTTGCTCGAACGTCATTCTTGTCATTAACGGAAGTATTTCTGCTTAAAACACATCCGCCTAAACTGTGAGAGATTTCCGCCGGGCTCTGGAAGATGTGACAACGTGACACTTGGCGATCTACCACCTCTTCAGCGGCTCCAAACTTTTCTGTAGAGAGAGTGAATTCGAATTTGTGTGAATAATATAAAACACTTTCATGTCATCAGCGTATAATAAATATCCCGAGTTATTAAATGCCGCAAAAGCAAAAATAGCAAAGAACCCATGTTGGATCCTTTTGGTACTGCGATGATTGCCATGTCATTATCTAAAAAACCTTATATATACAGTTAAAACTTTCGAGTTTCTAACCCTGAGGGGTGTGACTTTGCAGCCAGTAAGACGCACGTGGAAACTAGTTTCGGTCGTAATGAGAGCCTTTGTGTAATCGCACTATTGGTAAATAATCACTTTTGGTTACATTCATTGCATTAGTTTCAAGAAAGAGGTCCCCCACAAATGAGAGCTTGTGTGGTCCCAATAAAATTAAAGAATTATTCTTTAATATAAGTCTAATGTCTTATTGATAAATGTGTTATAAAAATAAGATATAAAAATAAAATAAGATAAAATTCATATTTAACAATAAATAAAATAGATCACTGATTTTCAGTGTTATAGTGTTACGATATATACACTTATTAGGTATTGTTTGTTATCCAGTTGTAACACAATGAGCTAGCGCCTGTCATGTTACAACGGAAGTGAACTGAATGATTTTAACGTCTCTTTGATCTAGTCATCTTAATTCGTATTTATGTAGTTTTATATTTCAGTATCTTTAACGAATTAGATTTGATATTTATTTTTTCTTAACAAATAACGCACATGATGACGTACATACTTATTTGTGTTACTAGTATTTATAATAGTGTATAATTAATAAATAAATTAATTATGTTCGATAATTTATTGCTTATAGAAACAATATGCCGCTTAATTGTGGAACACTGTTTTTCGAAACAAAAATAGAACCTACCAGGACTCGGTATAGCGGAACGCCGATCGGAAATGTTATTATTGCGCGTGTGTATATCCGTTGGCATAGGGGCGCTTTTGAGAGACAAAGGGCTCGCGGTGCATTCATGTAGGAATGCAACAATGGAGATGAGGTCCCTCTCCGGCCAGGCGGGTATGTACATATATGCATCTGTATATCATGAGATAGCTGATAGGCATGCGAGTATGTGTAAGCATGATTTGCATTATTACGGGTCCGCGTATGCGAAATTGAGCGTTACGTATCTGCCGATAATGCACCTGAGCATGAAGGGCCAAAGGCTAAGGCGAAAATCGCATATAATAGGGTTAAATCTAAATTATAATTAAGTTGAAATGTTATTACAATCTATATAACAATATTATAAGCTAAAAAATATAAAACGTACAGTAAAAATATATTAAGAATATATTAGATTATAATATATCGAGGTGTGCCGTAGGGGCCATTATATAAACTACACACTAAAATATGTATGTTCGTAAATGTAGTTAGAAAAGTATATTACATATATTTAGTACTAGGAATATAAATAATTTCGTAGTATTCACGAATACGGCTAAGATATTATTTTACAAGGGTATGATTTTGTGTAGTGAAATCCTTACGAAAATTCCCTGAAGGTAAAAAGTTTCTGGATAAAGAAGCTCTTCTGTTAGTAAATTTGTATATTTTTTTGTATGTGTCTTAATTGTACTAAATAAGCAGAATGTGTTACCTATATAGTTAAAAATAATTGCATCACACAATATAAAATATTATAATTACATATGCAAAAGTCTTAATCGGTTTTTATTTATTCCATTTTTATTTAATCTAATTTTACTATTCACGGTCTACTTTTATATGTTTACGCTCTATTAGTCTTACGGGGTGTTACCTAAAAACCACTCTTTTATGTATGTATTTGTTGTTTTAAAACCGTGTTTAATTTGCCATTGGCGGCCTCTTTAACTTATGTAATGTTTTAATACAGGAAATGCTTAATTTCTGTATGCAGCGTATCGAATTCGCATCCGTTATATTTTCAAGCCCTCGTATCCTTTATGATACAAGGCATCTTTATAACATATTGCATCTTGATTATGTATTTTTTTGAGTACATAAAATGTATGAAACTACCATCAAATTAATTAATACATTTAATATGCAATTCAAATATTGAATCATTCGTTAAATATGCCACTTTATTAAATTGCTGAATTAAAATCTGCATTTGTAGTGTGTATATTTTTGTTTGTACTTCGCCAACATTGTTTTGATTGAAAAGTAAAACAAAGTCTGATTTTACTATCAAATTAAAACAAAACAAATATGCGTATTTATTAACGAAAAATGTTAATGTAGTACGAACAATTACGCTCGCGGTAGATTTTGTACAATGTAGTATAAATTAATAACGAATTCTGTGCATAACACGATTCACATACATACACTATTTTTTCGCGATGAATTATAATATGCAAACCGAGATGAATAATTTTAACTAATATAAAAACTACTGCGCTGGATTTTAAATGCGAAATGACCATATAATTAATCAGACATATACAAAGGATATTCTAAAAGTAAAAGATACAGGGCTAATAAAAATATGTGATTTTTTATTTGTTTAATAATAATAATATAAACATAAAGTCTGCATCTAAAAAATCCAGTCGTAATTAAAGATCGGGTTGAACTTTGGATTTCGGACATTGAAGTTAGACCAGGGTTGGCGTGAAGGGGGAAGCAGCTGCTTTTTCGGTCTTCTCAGTATTGTTTGATTGATGCTTTTTTGTGTCTTAAGTCAGTGATATCAATTTATTGTCGGAAGTAAATTCTGAATGGAAGTGCTAAAAAATTTGTTTGTTTTTGTTGTCTTTCTTAATATAATATTTGCATATCAGTCAGAGCTTAAACATGTGGAAATGTTCAACTCGCTGTAATACAAAAACATATTATTATATATTAACAAATCGAATCAGCGGCTTGTAAATATTATTGTCATTATACTTATTGCGCTTTTAACGCGTTTATGCGTCATTTTCAATAAAAGCATTATACATGGCCGATGGTTTCACAGAACTTTTAAAAGTATCGAGAAAGGTTACTAAACTTTCACAAAAAAATTTTTCACTAAATAATTAATCAATTTGTCGTTGAAATTTAAAAAAAATATGGAGGGAATTAAGTTTGCATATATAGTTACCATAGTTAATGCTGATTGAGTCATTGAAAACTGTGGCAAATTACACTATTTAACTAGGTGTTTTTTTACTACAAAAGTTATAATATTTAGATTTTTTCATATAAAGAATTAAAAGCTTTCACTGCAAAGCAATACTATATAGCTTTGTATGTAATTTTAGTTTATTATTTAAATGTGAGTTTAACTGATCTTTTAATTTTAATATCATGAATTAAAAAATATATAAACGTATAAAAATCACGATGAAAATAATAGCATATTATTCTACACAAAAAAAACCTAATTTTTTTCTTTTGCAATACTTTTTCCTAGTATGTGACTTATAAATGCATAATATATAGCTGAATAATGTAAAGGTTCTTAAGGATATTTTTTGCTAATTTAATTTAATATTTAATAACTTGATGTACATTTAAAATTATGCACTGCTTCTGAAATTTTAATTTCTGATTTACATTTACAATTATCTGTGATTATATTTTTACAATAATATGTATATTTTTTTGATTTGGTAAATCTTAACATTTGTCCAATTGATTTTCAATATTTAAAAAGTGTTGTGTCATTTCATAAAATCGTCAAAAATCTATATATCATTTTTTATAATAAGTCTACAATGATAAAATAAAAATGAATAAATATTTTTATATAATATCTAGTTTATTATATGATTGGGCTAAAACATTATGGAAATGCTTAATATTTGCAAAATAAAAGCTAAATGTTTCAAAAATTAAAAACAATGTTACATTTTACAACCAAAAAGATATAATCATATTATTCTTATTTTTAAAAGTTTTAATCTTGTGAATGATTTTAAAACCTATAAAAAAATTAATTTTTTATAGACTTTATGTAATTGTCGATTTGATTATAGGTAATCTGTATAAGTTTAAGAAAACCTAACTTATTTAAAGTTTAGAAGACGTAATAAGACAATAAAAATTAACAAATAATTTTAAATGAGATCCACCTTTTATTATTTGTGAAATTAAAATTAAATATCACAAAAATTAAGCATAATGTTATATATAACAGAAAAGCTATAAAAGTTTTAGACTACAAACATCTTACTCTTATTTTTAAAATTTCTAATCTTTGTTGAGGAGCTTTAAACTTATAATTGAATTAATTTATTACATAGAATGTGTAATATTCGATTATATTATAAGTATACTATAATATAAGGATCAGTTTAATAAAATTTTAAAAAACGTAACGTGTCTCGATCAAAATCTTGTTAAGAAAAAAAAATCAGCGTGATATTCTTTACATAAATCACGATATCTTGAATATTTTATTTAAGGCAATAACGGTAAAATTGTTAACGGTAATTATTGTATCTTCTCAATAGTCAAATAGAGAATTTTTTTCTCAAAAAAATTGTTGGTAACTCTAGAATTTCCGTAGAGCCTTTTTTGTAAAAAATATTTTTTTATGAATATTTAAAATGATATTTAACCGCTGATTTTTTTAAACAGCTGCTTAAAAAGTGATGGGTCCGTTCCAGGTGTTTGAAAATATTGATGTTTTCTTGGAGAGAGATAGAGTTCAAAAGTATTTCATTTTTTTTTATTATTTTATGTTTTAAAATTGGCCGATTAGAGTAGTTAAAAATGTAAAAAAATATTTTTTTATGTTATTTTCAACTACTTTAATCATCCTTAGCTTTGCTTTATTATTCTAAACACTCGGTTATAATCAGATAAAAATAATGCACTCCGCGTTGAAATCGGCAGATTGCAAAAATGTATGGGGGCTTTCCATAAAGTTACGCGAAACATATTGCGTGAAAAGGTTTTTTTACCTTGTTCGAAATTTAAAAAATGTGGAATAGCAATAGCTTGTTTTCTATTTTTTATACGATTCGAGTGTGAATATGTGAGCCCGATATTCCTCTTTAACTCGACACTGTAAATAATCGAAGCAGATCGATTTATTCTGGTCCTTCGAATATTC
Organism: Plectrocnemia conspersa; assembly: GCF_051122295.1. Taxonomy (NCBI): domain Eukaryota; kingdom Metazoa; phylum Arthropoda; class Insecta; order Trichoptera; family Polycentropodidae; genus Plectrocnemia; species Plectrocnemia conspersa. The sequence continues at coordinate 23,044,419 of NW_028277177.1, read as the reverse complement.
CGTTTATTATCCTATTGAAGTTTGTTCTTAACGATCATTCAGTACTTTGTTCATCAATAATATTACATTACATATATATTTTTTATTTTTTAAATTTTCTTGACAAATTCTGAAAATAAAAATAACAATTTTTATTTCTTAAAAATCCAAAGGATCGTAAAACCAGTATAATAATTAGGTTTTTACGATTTGTAGCTACACATAGTGTTTGCTTCTTTGATCCTGCTTTGATCTGCGAACATATGTTTAGCATAGTTATAACATCAAACAAATATAAGAGTATGGCTATAAACTCTAAGACTGACCTAATTAATGTCGAACCGTGTTTCTTGTTTATCCGAATGTTTTATTTTGCGCAATCTTAATTAAATCGACGGCACAAACTTTACAGAGATCCGCCGCAACTTTGTCTTGCTCCCCGCGATTTATGTACACGTTTCTTTATTTTCCAATATCGCATCCGCCCCGGAAGATTGGTTTTCGGAACTTCCGTTTGATTCTTGTTTTTTCATCGTTCTCTCTCCATCTCGGTTTTCGTATCCCCCAATTCCGCAAGTAAACATTTGTACAGATCTGCAGATCAACGGACGTCCTACGTCGGCAAATACGAATTGCACGCGAAAATGCGCAAGTGACCTGCGTTATCAGAGGGGTAATAAAAAAATAAAATAAATTCATATTCATACGCTTAGGTAAACGTAAAAAAAAGTAAACAGCCGTTAATTTGAATGATTGACGCGCATTACCAAACGACAATCTGCCTAAAAAAAATCTGTTATGGATTGAATTAGCGACTGATTCAAATGTCAATTTGTGATTACTTACAGGAAATAAGATTCTTTATTTCATTATAAATTAATAATACAATAAAATTGAAAAATTGTTTATGAGTTTCTCCTTTAATAATTCTTTAGAAACCGACCGAAGCTTACTTTTTACTTTTCAATGGAAACCGAATATTGTGTTTTAATTTACCTATGAATAATATACATTTGCATGGTATTGTTATGGTAAATTAATAATTTAATTAAAATAAACTTTATCCTATTTTTTTAATTGTCTAGATAAAGGTAGTTTATTTAAATGTAGAATAATAACGCATAAGGCTTTTTTAAAGTAGAAAATAGTTAATTCAATTTTAATCTAATCGATTTAATATTTTAAATCTTGGATCTAAAATAGTTTATGGGATTAAATAATAGCTCTTATTATATAAAAAAAAACTTTTATTTATAAGACTTATTTTGATACGCGTAGATATGTATAGTGTTATTTTCTCTATACATTGAATTAAATAATAAATAAACGAAAATAAAATCAAGTATTGATAGTTAAAGGATATGTGCCACACAGTCCACAGCGTTTATTTAATTTTGTTTTTATTTTAGTGAAGACACTTTTTTCTCATCGCGCGATTTTCGCGTCAGTTTAACAAGCTTCATTTTAAGTAAGGTCTGCTGATTAAAATTTGTTAGATACTATGGTTGTGTCTATGTTTAATTTAATAATAATAAATTATGTTGTTAACTTTCAGAATATTTTCTATGAACCTTTAATTTGTACTTATATTGATAACTTATTTTATTATTTTGATTTTGATATTGGATAATAAAAAATCGTGCAATTACTGTACGCTAAGTACCGTCTTATAAATAGCACTGATTTTCCGGCGCTTGGTAATCGAGATAGAGTTTCTTTTCTATAAATCCACTCGATATTTCCTATCCGCTAACCCGATTTGCCCTTAAGCGAGTCGAGAAAATCTCAAGTGGGTTCAAGCGATCATCTTGTTCATTAAACTCGATAAACACGACAGGTTCGCATTGACTAATCCAATCCGCGGTACTCGCTGAGGAAGCTGGAGTCACAGTGCACAGGAGATCGATCGAATTTAATACATTACACATAAATATTTAATATTGAAAATTGTGGAAATATTTGCAGTCATTAGAGATCGAATAAACATTTGATTTAGGAATATTTCGGACACAAATATCAATATTGGGTTTAGACTGATATTTACGATCTAAACCAAAAGTAAACAAACTTTTTTTATGTAAGATGTATAAAATTCCTACGGAAAGTCAATAAAATAAAAGCATACAGTTTACAACAACTATCATTTATTTTTATATGTAAGAATGACAGTCATACTTTTTGCCACATTTAAATCATTTAGCTAATGGAAGGCCAAGACATATAAGTTTATTTATGTCACGTTCTCTAAGTGCATTATCTTTTTATCTTATAGCCTCAATGTATAAACTCCAGTTTTATCAAAAAAATACTATGAAACTTATTTTTTAGAGACTAAAAGGAAATATACATTTATTACAATATATATTTTGGTCTATTAGCTTAGCCTTTTTCACAGTAGATATTGTAAACTAAGTTTTAAATCAGTGAAAACTTTATGCTCATCCAGCTTAAAATGTTGGTTGCGAGTTTTAAATCCTAGATTACCTGTTGTAATTTTTGCTATTGCTATTTTCGGAAACTTGCCTTAACTCTAATGCAGTTTGTATACTGTGACTAAACCTAATATTTAACCTAACAACAATTTATAAATATTGATAAATCAGATTGTATAATAATATTAAAAATAAAGGGTAAATATTACACTAGTTTCTGTATATTATATTTATGGATTTATTTTTAAATCTGTCAATATTTATTTGTAAAAATCTGTATAAATAATAATAATGTATTTGAGATTCTAATCTGAATTCTTAATTAATAATAAATTATATAGTATATAAATTAAATCAAAATATTTTAGCCTAAAACTATACTATAAATTTATTTTTGTATATATCTATAAAAATATAATAAGTCTTTGTTTACTTTTAAAGCGTACCTCGTCACCTATGTAAACATTATATTTTTATATATATACATAGATATATAATATCACCATGGAACAAGTCCTATGTTTGATTCCTTTAATTTTTTCAGGATTTCCCGACTGAACACTCCATCTGAAGTGATTGTCTTGCAAATCCATCCTCGATTATTTCTCGGGGACGTAAGCAAAACCCCTACCTCCAAATCTATTTACAGCCATAGGAAAACTTTTAAACTTCGATCGTCGTATTGAACGAAGAATGGTCAAGGTAAAGAAAACATTAAAAAAAAAAACAATAACTAAAAACATGGCTTTTACAAATGATTTAATATCCACTAATTATTATTATCGATGTTGAAACTGTTTTTGTGTTCACGCTTTCGCAATCATCACCGTAACACACACGTTTTTTGCGCATATTAATCATAACACCATATGTAAATGGTATCTAACACGAAACGCTTTATAACTAATGCGGCTTTGTTTTGTGTGTTTTGAGATTTGATATATTGTTGTTGTATAATGTGTGATTTAGAGAAAAAACTTAACCCTTCATGAAATGATATTATTTATAATTTATGTTTGTTGCATTTAGCTGCAAAAGTTTCAACCGTTATTTCCAATGCTTTGAGCAAAAAATAAATCAAATATTTTTGGAAAGAGAAAAGTCTGGAGAATAAAGTAGATATTAGACAACGTTTTAATCTAATTATTTTTATTGTGACATAATGTAGTTGCGCGGTTGTGAATTATTCTGGACTTTTCTTTTAAAGATCTGTGCTTAGATTTTAAATTATATGAAACACGATATTCGTAACATCCTACCGAATACACAATATTAATTTTTAAATGCTATTAACAGCTTACCGCCTGGGTTTTTTTTTTGCTGAACTTGGTGGCAGGGCAATTTTGCAGAATAATGGAATACAATTATATTTTATAGTATGATTGATTTTTCGCCTAAATATATTGGGATATACCTTTTAAAAATTCATATATTAGAGTATATGACGCACCCTGAATTCAGGAATTCCACACAGTAAAAAAAACGCATTTTTTAATCTTTTCTGAACTATCGACCGAAACGTATCGCGAAAATTACTCTTCTCTCAGTGATATTTTGCGATTATGATTTTAATTTAAAAACATATTTTCAATCACCACAAAATAGACAAATGGAACAATTTTAAGACGCGATGTCCAACACCCCCAGTGATTGTGAATATAGTGATATGTGCAAAAGTGATTCTAATTCGTGAACATATACCGCGAGTGATAAATTTACTTTCATTCAGTGATGGTGAGTGTGATAGTGATATAATCCCAAAAGACTAGAGTGAATTTAATCTAACAAGCGATAATCAAGATTTTGAAGGCAATCCAGGGAAACAAGTTTTTAGCAATATAAGTAAAAGCTTTGAAGAAGTAGCCAATTTATTTATTGGCGATGATTTGTTCAAAATAATATTTTCGGAAACGAATTTATATCATCGGCAAACATCCAACAAAAAAAAAAACGCACAATGCAACGGTGTGACAGTAAATGAATTAAGAGTGGTTCAGTTTACTTATTATAATGTGTATAGTTTATAAGTTAAACCAACCCCCATAATCTAGACGCCGATATTTCGAAGAACTATGTCAAGAAATAGATTAAGACAATTTTTAACTGTTTTGTTGTTTGTTAGAAATGCACAATTTCAGATAGGCTGGTGAAATTGAACACAATTATTGCTTACTTTTCAGGCAAACTCAATAATGTTTACAAGTCAAAGCAAAGCCTTTCCTTGAATGAGGGAATGACACCATAGTTAAATAAACTTATTTTTCGGGTATTCAGTCCTCAACCAAATATAAAACGTTAAATAGAATGGTTTGCGAATCAGATACATACTGAAATATAGGAAGATTAGTAAACACGGTGATGAAAGTACTAAACTCATATCTAGACAAGTGGCACCGTGTTTATGATTACAATTTTTAAAAGGCGTTTTACTCGCAAAATATTTATTTTCACGGAAAACAGAATTTTGTGGAACAATGCTGAAAAATAGGGGTCTGCCAGAATCTCAAAAATATAAATTTAAGGTCCATACAAATGAAACATGGCAGAAAGGGTAAAATGCTGATCCAAATTTGGAAAAAAAATAAGAAAAGAGATTTCAAAATGATATGCCTTACAATATATAAGCCTCAATGTATAATACATTGTAATAAATATATGAGCGCGCCGATCAATATATTTAAATAATATTTCGAAAAACAATAGAATAAAAAAAATATTATTTATTCAATTGTTTTTTTCACTCGCATTGTTTTATTCGTTTAGTGTCTATCAAAATTTTAATCGTAATAGTAAAATTAAATTCAAAGATTTTCTTCTGAGTAAGGCTAAGAGATAGTCGCAGCATTAGTAAAATCTATCGATTCTGAAGACATTTCATCAGTTTATAATACATATTACCGTGCCCGTGCTGTCGATAGGCTTTCGGATAAGTTGAAAAACCATCAACCAATAAAAATAAAAAGTGGAAAGAAATATGTGATAAAAAAATGTTGTGTTTGTTCTGCATATGCAATAATGAAAGATACAGCACCCATGTGCAGAAGTTGTGAAATTCATCTTCATATTGACGAGTGTTTTTATACGTATAAAAAAATGTGAATAGTGTAAATAAAAAAAGTGTAACAAATAAAAATAAATATAAATAGTGATATAGTGTGGTGTTTAAGTGTAGTGTTGAAAATAAATGTGTCCGTGGCAGTTGTAAGCAAAAAGTACACCGAAAAACTTGGTGAGTGCATCTTATATTATATTATGAACGGATATTTTTTATAAATCATTTTTATAAAAAATTATAGAAGCATTTAAAGATACATATTATCAAATTATAAATAACTGGTTTGTTGCCATTGCAACCATTTTCAAATTTATTTTAAGTGCATTAATAATATTTTTTTAAATTATTTAACAAATAACTAATACGGCGATAATTTATCCGAAATGTATCTTTTCCCCCCTGGTCTGTGAATCATTGCGGTTTTCCAAATTGTGCGGAAATTTCAAATTAACAAACACCCGGTAAAAATGTTCGTAAGTTAACCAATGATATTTTTTAAAAGTTCTTTAATTACTGTGTTATCTAATTTATCTACATATACCGTATCGATTTTACTTTTTAAATATACAATAACATACAGAATTTAAGGTTGAAAAACTTTGTTAATTGATGTACTATCAACCTGGATGTTATGATTTATTTTGATCAGATTGGTTTTATGTTTACCTAACCGGACAGTTTGACCCTAAAATTTATTTCTGTTCGAGAAGTGTAACATAAAATAATATTTTTTGTATGAAATCAATAATTATGGTGCATAGATATTTATGTAATAGGTAAAAACCACTCAGTTCTTACTGTCGAACTTTAGTTACCTTTAAACCTTATCCATTTCAATGATTTTTTTTCAAATTCATAAATTAACTAATGTGGAAGATTCAGAACAACCCAAAGGCTTTAATATTTGCTAACACTGTGCCTAATAAATAACAGAAATAAATGTTAATTTATATTTTTGAATTTTTTTGGTTAGCGTCATAAGAAAATGTCAAAACCTACATATTATGTACTTCATATATAATATATGCTATAAGTAACGTTATATGTCAAAAGTATTTTTTAAAGTATCTATCAACCTTGGTTAGCGACCTATCGTAATTGCAGCACAAAATAGGTCTTATTTGGGTTTTGGCGCGCAGTTTTAATAATACATCTTAAGGCATATTGCACAGTTATTGAACTTTTGATCTTAAATGCCATGAATCCTAATTATTTTTTGAAAAAATACCTAATGCGTTATTTAACACCTCGCCTGCTTATGTCACAATGACAAAACGAGCTGCTGAATTTAAAAGATACAGAACATCAATTAAAGATGACTGTCGCAGTGCAGATTTTTTATTACTGCAGAAAATGTTGATTGAATTTTTATATAAACAAGATTGTGTTATATAGCAGATGTCCTTAGTATATAAACTGGTAACATATATTCCAATTTAACTGTAAATTGAGGCATTTCAAAAACATCCTAAAAATGGGTTACGTGTATTTTAAAATAGTGTTTAGTCATGATAAAGCATAAAAAACTACCCTCTATAGCGAATAAATTAGGACTTCGTTTTAGGAATACTACGTTATAGGGGACTAGGCAAAATTTGAGGTTAGGTTCTTTCAGCTGTATTTTGTAAATTTAACGAGATCAGCAAATCAAACTTTTCCTATCATTTTTACGTATTAAATGACATTGTATTTAGTTTGTAAATAAAAGCACGAGCCCTATGTTTTTATTGAGACACGCGCGAAATTTTCGAATGCCAATGGAATTAAACTCAACAGTTTCTTGTTATTTTTTTAAAATGCGTAAGCCTACAATGAATAAATATTTAAGTGAATATAAATTACCAAACTTTTTTTGCAGTATGTTTTATTTAAAGGATTATAAGGAAAAAATCTTAATATTTTATAATTGGAAAGATGTATAAGGCAAAGTGCAGATTTTATTAAACTGTATTACTTTAAAGTACAAAGCGATGCTAGAGTCTAATATTCTTAATTCAATTCCATGCTAGGGTTCGTGCACTTATAAAGAAAAAATATGCAATGAAATCTGAATAAAATATCCAATCTAGTTCTTTTTGAGCACACACACAACATTTCATGGCTGTAAAAAACTGGCATCCTAATACAATTCAAACCCAATGCGCTATCGTCCCTAGAAGGTAACGGCCATCAAACGTTTATTTGGAGGGTTTTATTAAATTTCAACGTTATACAAATGGATCTTTACGTTTATTTACTTTTTAGTATCCCTACCACTCCCTAGCACGTTCACGTAAACGAATGTACACATATACGTATATGTGAAGCGACTAAAATTCAATATATCCTCCGTGTTGGTAAGTCTTTGAAACCGACTGTGAAATACATATAATTCTAATATTATTCTCGTCTCATTTTCGCCAGTGCCGCAGCGCGACCTTTCGTCTTTTTTACTTTTTCACGAGACGGTTCACGTTTTCTTTATCCAATTACATGAAATGATTCCCACCTGTGACTGATACCAGATGGTGCAATTTCTACGCTTGATTCGCTGCTACGCTCGTATTGTTTGCGATTGTAAAAAATAACTTTCATGACACGACAATTTGGACGGTTGGACCTCCGATGATAACAATGTTTTATTTCTGGATGCGAAAAACCAATACAGTAGATAGAAAATGATCATCTAATAAATCAGAAATATGTAGCTAATTATAGATAACATTTATTTATTTATATAATAATACATTGATGCATATAAACCACATAATTAGTGACCTCTATTATTATATATGTATATATAATAAATTTTAAATAAAAAGTTAAATAATGATTTTAAACTTCTAGTACAAAATTAAGGCATACAAATAATAAATATATTTAATACAAAATTAATACATTTAAAATTTGACACACAAAAATTTAATTAAGAAATTGAGTGATCATAGTCTAAATTTTCACTTAGAATATTCAGTTTATATTGTAAAAATAATACACCCTTAAAAAAATGTTGAACCTTTCTAATTAAATATATATAAATGTTTTAATGAAGTGAGAGAAGCATTATAGTAAAGATTATTTTTTAATTAGGACAAATGTTATATTGCAGTATGACAATATTTGACAAATTTTTCAAGTTATTAAAACTCTTTTTTTTTTAATAAAAATAGTATGAAAAAATGTGCTATTTTTAATTTGTAGTCATTAAGATGAAACTATTTTTTATTATTTGTGAATTATTTATCACACTTAAAAATAGTAACAATAAATATTCAATAGCAACGCAGTGTCATATTTTAGACAACTCCTTAAAAGGAGGCAAAAGCTTTAGATAGGTTCCTAGTTAATGTTTCACGAAAAAAAACTAATTAATAAATCTTAAGAAATGCGAAGACTACGTTATTGATATTTTAATTTTTTTTACGTTTTTATACTATATGTATGTCAATGTTTATTAATTAAAAGAATAATGTTGAAAATCATACGCAAACCTTAGACATTTTAATAAAAACATATATTTAAAAACAAGTCACTAATATGTTACAGCATTCTAAAAAATATAAAATCGCTTTATTTTATTTTTTATCCATTTTATAATACACAATGCTGTACTACAAATCTTAGTTAATTAAACTGATTCAACATTAACCCACTTGATGTATTTCTTCGAAATATAATTTTATTTACGAAGCCTTACTTGCTTTCTCACAAACGTTTCATTATATTCAAATAATATCTATACTTTTCTTCTGAATTTCGTTGTTGTGACGGCCCAAGGATCTCATTATTTATCTAAGCAACATTTTTTCTTCTCAGGCAGCAACAACAACAAAGCATACTCGGAAATGCTTTTATTTAACCAGAACCTTTTAAAGTGGCGTAAAAGTTTAAAGTAAGCCGTTGGCGGAAATTTATGTGTGTAGTTAAAAATGGTATGCCTCCATTAATTTCACTTTTTTACCTTCACCATAATGAAGACGTAAGAAAGCTGAGCTCCTTAAATTCGCCCGCAAAGGGAAGACACTGTCTTTTAAACGTCGAACAGAAAACTAATTTAAATTGAATATACCCTTATGCTAATATACAGCTAGGGAATGTATATATGTTTATATTGTATTGCAACACAAGAGCGCCAATATGTTTTTATGGTAATAACAATTCCGAATTAACACATTTTTAATAGAATTTTATTTAACGCATTAGGAAAAATGCAACTGATATTTTTTTGTATAAGGCATTCCGAGAAATTAAAATTTGCGATTATCAACTTAACTATCTAAAGCTAAAATTTTAAATGTATTTTTTCACTATCTGTTTATAAAGATTGAATATAGATACAAAAGCATTATTGGCACAAAAATATTACTACGACAAAAAAATATAAAAAGTTTGTTGTGTACAAAAGTTAACATAAAAAATTTGCTATATACAGGAAATATATTAAATATTATATATTAAAAATTACTTTTTTCTATAAATTATTTTAGGTTTAAAGTAGAAGTATAAGTATTGAAAGCTCTATATGTATATCTATTTCAATATGGTTTAAACGCTGATAAAGTAATTCGTTATTTTCGTTTTGTGCATTGCAGTTTCTTTAATTTATGATCAGACAGACTCTTCCTAATTTTAATATTATTATAATATAAATATTTTATTCGTCACGATCAGTCGACGAAGTAACTTTTGTAAAAGTTTTAGGTCACGCCGAACTCTCAGCCCTCAGTCACTTGGATGTTTCAAATCAGCTTTTAGGGGTACTAACATATCGTTATCTACTCTATTATGCCCAGTCAACTGTAAAATATCAAGGGAGTAATACATCACTTAAGCGCGGCGTAGGGGTTGCCACTCACGCTTTTTTCCTGAACCGAACCGTACCTTGTCTCGGTTCACTGTCCGAAAGTTTTCTCTGATATAATATCTAATTCTGTTATAGGAAAATTTGTCTTTGTCACCAAATAATAATAATTAATAATATAGATCTTTTGATATGATAGATTGTAGTACATATATTTTGTAATATAATACATAGATAATCAAAACGTTTGGAAGTAATATGTTTCTAAATATTTGTAGTGGATATTTGAATTAAAATATTTAAATAACGAATATTCTTAATACAAAAATAGACAAAATGTTGATCGCTATTATGTTATCACAAAGCCTAAAAAGATTTTATAAACATCATGTAAACCACAATTTTAAAAAAGTTTCTGCGATATAATAATTTGTGTATTTTTATATTTATAGATATGTTTCTGTGCGTCAAAGAATTTTTATCAGTATTTTTTTAATATATTATTTTAATTTAATATAAAATTTATCTAATATAAAAATAGCCATTAAGTAATGATCGTTCCCGTTTGACTTCACTTAAATTCCGAGACCCGTATAATTGGTTCACTCGCTCTCCTCTTTATGCTAGTTTTTTTTACGTCCGCGCTCGTGAAGCATTTTTGTAGTTTACCCGGGGAAAATTCGAAAAGTTCCCTTCTTCTTTCCGTCGCTTTCCACGGGGCGAACAACATAATAATAATGTTCGTAGGTCGCGATGTAGAAGCCCCTCTTTTGCTAACTGCTACGGTGCCTACTTTAACGACTTGAAGTTTTAATTGTCACAGCTTGTTTTCCCCAACCATAAGACCCTTTTCCGATTGCAATTTGAAATGTATAGATGTATTCAGTAGCGTTTAAATACAATGTTTTTAAAATAAAATATTATTAAACACTTCTATCAACATATGTTTCCGGAATAAACGACACATTGTTCTATTGCTGATTTTTTCCTGGACGTATAAAAGAACGCTTTAATTTTCAAAACAATATTTATTGCTTAAAAGTGATTTATGTATGTCAAAGTATTTTGTATAAGAAACTCGTGATTGACCTATATACTAGTATTTAAAATTGAACTTTTGTGATTTTAAACCATTAAAATTATATCTAATATAACACAGAATACATATAATAGTTTGTGAGATGTTTGTATATTATTAAAAAAAATTGAATATTACAAAATTACATTTATTTTATTTGGTGTATGTATATCATTCCTATTTATATTTTACATTATTACGGATTTTGTATCTCTGAAAAAAATGTATGTATTCTAAAAAATGTATCGTTAAGAATCAAAGAGATTTTTCCCGGGAAGGTGTACGAATGATTAATGATTTATCCGAAAATAATATAAAGGAAGAAGAGAGCAATTCCCTAAGCAGCGCAAGGATATCCCACCTAGTTCTTTTTTTAGGGTGCCTTTTGGGAGAGATTTCTATTCAATTGTTAGCCGATATTTTATGCAGCCATTCTAATTGGGCCGGAAAAGAACTAATGTTGCCCGAGGGAATATAGCCAACTCCTTTTTTTATTGACGTACACCCCGAGTTCGCTTTCATGCAAAGGATAATTTATGGGCTAAATCTTCTCCTCCGCTCGGATAGGAAGTTCCGTGAAAAGGTACGGCGGATAAAGGTATAAGGGAAAGTGCACAAAGGACAGCGGTTTTCAATTTTCATACTCTTTTAACGCAGCGCCTCATGTGGATTTTCTCCTTGTATGCATATACATATTAAATCAAACTTTTAATACATTTAATATAAACACGTTGATTCCGACTTTTTTATAAAGAAATTTATAATGACTCATTATATTTAGATTTGGGTTCACTATTGCCTAATATGTATATCAATGATTTTATATATTATTATTTTAAAGAAAAGCCTTATGATATAAATGTAATTTGAATTCAGTCACTAATACAAAAAGGCTTAAAGATAATTACTGAATGGATGCGAAAAAATACTCACTTTAAATGTTAAAAAAATCTGGTAATAATAGTTGTATAAGTAAAAGAGTTAAATATTTTGGTTTATTCCTTGATATTAATTTAATTTTTTTACAGCCATGTAAATTACATATTAAAAAAATATTGAAAATTGACAAAATTTTGTATTAAAACTGATCTTTTAAGACTTGACTTCGTGTGTATTATTCTTATATGTGGTGGAAGGTCCATGGGCCCACGCCCTCCTTCCACGGTCGCATCAGGCTCAGGAGTTTCGGCCCATGAGCGACCGGATATACCTAGCCTGGCTTTCGCGCCTGCATACTGCGCATACAGGCGCTAGACCAGGCCTCCTTCCTAGGTCGTCACGTGAACGACCTGGACGGGTAGACCGTCGCGATTTATCTACTGATGGTCTCCGGCATCACTATCTTTTTTGGAGACGGAGGTTGGATAGGGGATGTGGGGGGAGGGAAGGTATGCGGGCAGTCGCGCTCCGCGTACCTGGGGTCTCTACGGGAGAGAAATGATTTTACGCATCCTGGAAAGAAAAATATTTATTTCATCAACTCATCCTTTGTGCTTGTTTTATTTATTTCCTCTTTCTTATTTTTTTTTCCTGCTGCCTAGCTCACTCCGATGAGAGAAGAGAGCTCGCGGGTGGCCCTTAAGGGGCTAATAGGTGGTCTTATTGAGGACGGACGTCTGTGCGGGCGCCATATGCGGCGCAGTATCTCTCGAACGCCAGAAGATTTCCCTTCGTGGCCACGAGATGTCTGTGTTGTGGAGGGCCATCGCCCTCGATTTCGAGGTTGGAGTGTAGGACTGCTCTCTCCTCGTCCATCGTTGGGCAGTCCCATAGTATGTGTTCGGACGTCTGTAGTTCGTGGCCGCAGGGGCAGTCGGAGCGGTCTCTTAAACAAAAACGTTCATGATAGGCCCGGAAAGCTCCGTGGCCGGTCATGAACTGTGAGGTGTGGAATCCACAACGGAACCACCTGAGCTCGAGTCTCCCTGAGATCAGGGGGAGGAACTTTTTGGTCAGTAGTCCCGTTGCGGACTCGTTCCAGCGTTTTTGCCACTCTTCTAGCACCGCAGCGCGAGTGACGCGCCGGATAGTCATCAGAGCAGCACTTGGGCTAGGCTCTCCCACTGGAGGGAAGAGCCTCTTGCCCGCTATTGAGGCCGAGCGGCCTCTTCCGAGGTGGTGGACCGCGGCTCTCATCTGGGCAGTTAAATCGATGGGTTCGACGCCGGCCATCACGCACATTGCCGAAATCGGAGCTGTATTGTAGGACGACGTGAGGAGCCTCAGCGGCGACGTCTGAGTTCTCAGCAGGATGGTGTTCGGTAGTCCGCGGGAAGATCTTTCGGCCCACGCACTTGCCGCGTACGTGATTATCGAGACGAAATGGCTTTGTACATTATCACCTTCGCCCTGAAGTTAAGGCCCCAGTGTTTTCCGCCTAGGCGATGCAGCCTGCACATTGCATTTCTACTTTTCATTCCTGCCACTCTTATATGTGGTGTAAATTCTTATAAAAGTAACAAATAACATCTGTCTTAACTAATTGATATGCTTATAGTTCTCTTATTGTATACCTCTTATAAACGCAGTTTAAATATATACAAATTGACCTGTATGTTTATAATGCGAAACCAAATAAAATCACGTACTCCAACTTCCTTAACCTGTTCCTTGGTTCTCATTGCTCTTAGACGTCCCGTAAGCTTCTGATTGAAGGCAGACACTGTAGCCGCCAATTTTTTGACCTACGACTTAGTCGCACAATCACTGTAACATTGATTTAGGTCATGCAATCTAAATTCAGCTCGAAATAAAAGTCTAACAAACGTTAATGAATTGCTATTTTTGTAAAAATGTTTTACACTGAACGCTTGTTGTGCTTCATGCATACCGTTTACAAACAATGGTGATTTTAAAATCGTTCATCTTTCTGGCCCATCCTGTATATTAATAATATTTCTATAGCATTATATTTAAAAAAATCTAAATTTGTATTAAATATAAAATTTTACAATATACAACACAGTTTTTCACTGTAAATTGATTATTATAAATTATTAAAACCACACAAATGTGTATGCTTAAAATAATTATAGATTTTTATTTAAGTTAATTTATTATTTTAACATGTATTGCTAGTTGAGTATTTTTTAACAATACTATAAACTGAATATTAATGCGTATTTTAAAATTTGGTAATGCTTCTACTTTTATTAAGTATGAAAATTTTTTTCTGAATAGTCAATGTTTTATATATTTTTTACTTTAAAACTAGATGGTTAGTTAATTAATTTTTTTCATACAGAATATCCTAATTAAAATAAAATATATTCCACTATAAAATAAAATTCAAAAAATATGATCTTTTAATTTATCTCAAAAAAAAACTGTAAATGCTAGGGCGAATTTCCACAACACCGCTTTTTAACGTTTAGCATCCCAGAAGGATGTTCACAATACGTATTCACTCACCTGAATGGTTCCGTGGATCATCAATTAGATACTGAAACCCGACGGAACAGGTAAAAAGGGCGACGAAGCAGGCAAGAAAGCATTTCTTATTCTTCTATTCATGTAGTATATATAAACATACGCACTCGTGGGATATGTACATAGTTATACATCATACTATACTGTACCTAGATACATACATATACATACAAAATAAATAATATATATTAAATTTAATTTATTTTAACTAAATTTTTAGAGAGCAATGCGAAACCACTACAGTTGAAGCGCTCCTTACATAACATTTCAATAATGAAAATTATGATCTGAACATTGTGTATTATAGAATGTGATTTTTTCTCCTTCCCGTTCAATTATTCAGTTTTCATCTCGCGTTCCTCAAGCGTTCGAGTTAAATATTTGAGTATCTCGTTTTCGCCATATTATTATCGTAAAACATTTTAAGGTGATTTCTTTTTTCTTTGGAGGGTTCCTAGGAAAGCAGCGAACGAGTCGAGGGGGCATTTTCACAAGTCAAATATAAATTTTTCAAGCTATTTTTCCTCGGGGTAACTTAATTTTGCGTTGGCGCTCCATTCAAAATCAATTACCGGCCCATTTTCTTGTTCGGTCCACGTCGCTGCCGGTGTCTTGTATGTATATTTTATCTATGTATCTAAATTTTCAGTGAAATGTCAACTAGTGTATTTTTTTTTCTATCTATCAGGATACAAATTGGCTAAAATCTACTTACAAAATGTACTATTAAAAATTTAATTCAATTTAATTTATATAATTTAACAAACTGTTCCACGTTTATGTGATATAATATTATATATGAAATTTGATCATAACGAGCCAGTTACAGACATTTTTCAGTTAATTAGTAGATAGTTAGGTAATATTATACTACACACCGTTATTAGGACGTATTAATAATTAATGCTTTGTGGGCGAATGTCATACCAATAGGAATTCATTGTTTAATAATTAAAAAGAAATTGAATACTAATTATAAGTTCGAAATGCAACGATCCAAAAATGTAGCTGTATACTATATATCGTATTATTCAAAAGCATATACTACATAAACTAGTATTACCCGCGGATTGAATAATTAATACGATAAGTTTAATTAGTAATTATTAGCAGTACATGGAAATGGTTGAGTCTTTTGTTGTCATCTATGGCTATAGTTTATAACACTATTGAAATTTAAATCATAATTAGAATATATTTAAAATGATTAGCTAAATTTTTATTAATGATAATGTAATAGAATAACAATATCGCTCATATTTAAGGCATTTTTTTAGAATTTCACATGATTACTAAGCACTTATAGTATTATCTATTATTGTAATTATTGTATTTTATCGGTTGATAACATGATAGACATCAACCATTATTTTAATAATGGAGTTGTTAGTAACACAATATCGATACTGTACCGACTTTATACGTACAAACCTTTATTGGTAGATGATCCGCGAAATATGAAACCGCTCGTTTGTTCTCGCCGCGGATTTATTCCGCGAATACAACACAGCAAAAGGGGTCGTAAAGGTTTCGGGTAATTTATATGCTATTTCTCTTAACTTGTCATAAATCACGGGCCGGAACAAGAAAAGCTCTTTACGTTCAAGAATTAAAATCGCTGACGCTCGTCATTAGGGGACTTATTGTCGGCGATGAAAAGCTTGAGTGTTTGATGCGTTCAGCTTTCTCTATAGATAGTAAACTAAGTCAATCGGCTGTTAATTTTAAATTGAGCTTATAGCGACATCGATACGCTTGCTAGTCAGTCATACCGCAATTAACCATAAAAAGTATCCGTTTAAAACGGCTTAAAATCATTTAAATTGTAATGAAATAAAATTTTCACCCTGACTTCAAACGATCCCTCCGAATAAGATTCGTTACTGAATTAAACGAATTTGGCCACTCTTTAAAAGCCATTAACGCCCTTTTTATATTTAATCACTGGTAACGTGATACGTTTTAACGAGTGAAGTAATACTTATATTATATCTTTATTAAATCCATGTATATATATTTGTATATATGTTTATAGCCTTCGTTTATAAAATAAACCCAGACCCTTATCCGCAAAAACAGCGTCTCAAATTACACACGTTGCACTTTGACGGGTTAATATGTGTTTAATTTTCAGTCGCCACCTCTTCGGTTTGATCGTGCCCTTTAGCCGTTTCATGTCGTGGCTGTGTTATAAAAGCGTTTTTATCATGCTAACCCCTTCGACAAAAACACCTTTTCTTCCTCGTGAAAGCGCACAATACACACATACCCAATTACATGAAAATGATAGGGTGTTTCAAAAACAAATTCGCCGTCTTTGCTGTTTTCAATCAAAAGCTTTGCTTATTCTTATCGTAAACATCAACCGATATAATTTAATATTATTATTTCAAACGTATGTAGGTACTTATTATTGACCCTATTGCTTTTTGAGAGAATAAAAAATAATGATTATCAATGAACGTCAATATGCACAAATATAAGATTAGCTCGTACATATTCACTTACATTGTAATAATCAATATAATATGTCACTGATTTACAAACTGTTGGTCTCACTACTTAGTAGTTCTCATATTTTTTCACCCCTTTGTAACCCATTGGGCTAACGTATGTTATGTTGCAACGAAAGATCTACAATAAAGATGTTTAAATACATTTAATAAAGTCAATCAAATATTTTATTCAGGGATTACCCGCCATCTTTGGCATGATACGATCTTTACGTCTGTTCTTCTCTTCGGCACCCATCACTTGCATTTCCGATATCATATTATTTAGGCTATTATGTTATAAAGAACAGTTCTACATGTTTTTTGACATTGCTTATATGTGTAGGTAATTAATTGTTTTTAAACTTTTTTTTTTTTTTTTTTTAATGAGTTGATCAGTAACAATAAATGGTCTTTATAAAATCATTTTTTTAAATTCACGCCATTATTTATAGCGTTAACAATTTAAACATAAACATATTTGTGATTAATTTGAGTTTTTTGTTAGGCTATTTTAAACACACTGCAAATCTTAATAGACTATCACGTCACACGGCACTTAGTGAAAACGACAGTTTTACATCTTTACTTTACGATTATCATTCGTGAGTACATTATATATACGTGTGTGTAATTATATTATGAGTATTAAAATGCTCTTTAGTATACATTGTTGAAATAACAATAGCTTTTTATCTAACGATGGGCTTGACGGCGCCATGGGGGGCAACAGTGACCGACACGTTATCCTATGCAACATAATTATAACCGTGTTATGTAAAATCATAAATTAAATATAACAACATATAAACACATTAAGCTATTTATCGCAACTCACTGTTGAAAATAAATAAGTTTAAATGTGCTAAATATTATCTATTATATATAAACTAAAATGTTTTACTGCATATCTAAATTCATTTAAAACACAACCTTTATAAACATATTCGTTGAAATCTTGTATTATGCTATCTAATGAAATACGCAAGGTATATCTATTTGAACGTTGCTTTACGACAACTTTATTAATTTAATTTCCATTAAAGCGCTTCATGTTATATATGTAAAAGCATTTTAATAACATACAATATGCACTACACTATATGCATAACTAACGTAAGCGAAATGGCAATTTTAATAATTGCAAAAGCTCTTTAAAATTTGAGGGTTTGTTTCTTTAATTGTAATTTATTACCGACATATGCAATAAAAGTTTTACTACAGAAAATGTTTGTTATATTCAACATACATTTTCTTAAAAAAATTAGATTTATGTAGATTTTTACATGAGGGAGAAGAGCTTAAATTCAACTAATAATGTTAATCTGGCAGCAAATAATTAAGTTGCAGATTCATTTGTGAAATTTTAGTTTGAAGCTGTCTGTGGCATTGAATGTTATAAAACAAACCAGAGAATATACAGTATAGTAAATTATTGACTCACTGATCTTCTGTATTTGTGTGTAACAGTCTTTTACTTATTAATTTACTAATGTTTTAATTGTTGAACTACATTTGTATTGGTGTTCTTATTTTATTCCAAAATTATATTTTTAAAGAAATTATCGAGAAAAAGTACACAGAAAAATCTCCATGCAAATGGACAACGAAAACGAAAACACAATATTATCAACCACATTACTAGACAATTCAATGATTATTGGAAGGTCTAAAAAGCACATTGTTGGTTTAAGAAGTATTTTTAGTGAGTCACCTGTTATTTCTTTTCACGCATCTGTATCTCTTTCTTTAAATAAATATAAAATACTTGGTTTACTGAATAATGAAGCTAGTACAATATTTTTTGCTAATTAATTTTTTTTTTTTTTTTATTAATTCGTAAAGGTTAGTCGCTAGAATTTAAGTGGCCAAATATATTTGTCTACATCACAGTAGTACTAAAAGTCATTGTTATGCAGTCAATAAGATTCGCTTTTGCTTTGCGTCTATGTTTGTAGGCGTCTATTATTTACAGTCTTAACAAAGTTTTACTTGAAGACTAATTTAATTTATGACATTATTTTACAATAATAATATATACCTAATGTTTATCAGTTAAACACAATTAAAAAGTGTTTTCTCACAGAATTTAAAATAATGAGCTTACCTTCCCTCCCTTACATTTATTTTTATGAGACACTATACACTTTCACTGGCGCACCTTCGGCGATGGCCGGTGCATGTCGGTGAGAAATTTATTCATCAATTTGCATTTATCCCTTTGGTGTTGGTTATCGCCGTGAAATTGAGCGCGCCCTTCAACGGGTTAATTAATTTAATCGGCGTCCTTTTTGCGCCGATTCATATCCCGGCTACAGTCGCCCCTCGCATTGTTTTGTGCGAAACGTTTCGTTTGACGCTTCAGTCTGGCTCGCTCCACTCGATTGTTGTTTTTTAAGCGTAGAATGAGCCAGGGGGCTGGTAGTTTTGCACTTGATGACGCGCGCCCCCGTTATCCGGTTACAAACCAATTTTTGCTCGCGGTGCTATTCGATGCAAATAACCAAACGGTGATTAATCACTGAAATTGAATCGAAAAAAAATTATGCAAATAAAATGACGAAGTTTATCTGTCGTATCGTCGAGCGAAACGTCAGTCCTTTGTGTGCATGTACATATTTTGATTCAAACGTTAATGAAATTTTCGATTCGAAATCAAATTTAATTTTTAATTAAGCACATTTCCTGTTCGCTGTAATTAAAATAAAATTTGCTGTTCGTAATTTGTGTTTAAGTGGACTGTAACATAAGCATATAACTAGTTTTAGACTTAGTTATAAATTTTTATTTTTATACTTGAGTTAATACGTAACTCTTCAAGTCAACTCATAAATTAACTAAAAAAGGTATTATTTTATCATCTTCTTTAAATCTGTTTTGTTTTTGTATGAAAAATAATTTATTACTTATTTTAAATTACTTAATCATTTATAGATAAAACAAAGATTTGATTTTATTAAAAATCTACTAAAAAAATATGCGGCACGCATAGGTGTTTATCGTAGTAGATACAATAGATACTGAATATCATATTTTGATAATGTGACTTCGTTAATCTTACAGGCCAGCTGTGTCTTTAAACTAACATAAGCATATAAAATTTATTTATATTTCATAAATAAATAGCAGCGTTTCCCAGGATTCATATTATATAAAATATGTAGTTTCTCATAATCATTAAATAGTGTCTTAAAAGTATATAGAGTTGTGTATTATTTTTCCGCTATTATAGTATTAGGTTGTTTCATATTAAGTAGCATAATTGTAAATTAAATTAATAATAAAAAATGAAAAAAAATTAAGGCAAACCCACGTCGCATCATAAAAGACCAATTTATCTTAGCACACTTTCTATAAATAGTAACGGTATGCAAAATTTAGGGTACTAGAGTGTAGCTGAAAAAAATATGTAAACGATATAATTTAATATTAGATTGAGGTGGCAAAGGATAGGCAGGAGTTGTGTAAAATAACTATTTAAAATTTGATCTTAATCGGTCGAAGGATGTAAGATAGCATGTAGACATATGTACATATATAATTATTTGTAAATTAAGTAATAAAATCGTTGTCTATCCTGGAATAGTA
This sequence comes from Plectrocnemia conspersa, assembly GCF_051122295.1. Lineage (NCBI taxonomy): Eukaryota > Metazoa > Arthropoda > Insecta > Trichoptera > Polycentropodidae > Plectrocnemia > Plectrocnemia conspersa. The sequence continues at coordinate 23,023,586 of NW_028277177.1, read as the reverse complement.
AAATCGTATTAACAACCCTAAGAATGGACCAGTAATTATCAAGCAACCCTCACACATTAGTGTATATTATCACTTCACGCAAATATTATAGTAACTCTCGTGGCGTTAAAAAGGTATTATCTTCCATTGATAAGATATTATCTTCCGTTCTACCTCTAACGCCGCACATTAGCCGTAAATTGAGTAACGCTCGGGTATATAAGATGGAACTCTTATAACACAATACATATATTTCGTTTTATCTTTACACGCCACAGAGACGGGCCAATCCGACCGATTGCCTATCAATAACGGATATCCTTATACGTCTTCGTCTGATGTTCATAGAACCTATGTCGGATTATTTATCAAACTTCAATTTTCCGTAGTTTTTTGTTGAGAATGATTATTATTATTTATTTGTTGTTTTTATATATTTTTATTGTATTACGTATAGGTTGTACATGCTTATGTACCTAAGTACGTTTTAATATTCCGTATTTGTAAACGCTGGAATTCCTTTGAAGTTGCGGGAATTTTCCGTACATTTTTGTAGCTCTCCGCTGCAATTTCACCTGATATTCAATTAATACCGCAAATTCACGGGCTCTTTGAAAGTTTTCATTTTACGGCGCCGCGTTTTAGTACACACCCGCTCTTCTGGAGCGAGAATGGCTGGAACGGACTCGGATTTATGCGGTAAATAAATATTTATCTTTATAATATAGATAAATTGCATTATACAAAGAAAATTCATATCACGGGAGAAACTATTTATTAATTGAAAATAACTGCTTAGCTCGAATAACACACAGTTGTGCAGCTTGTATTAAAGTAGAGCCACTTTTATATTAATAAAAAAACGGGCATTGTACGGATAGTCTTAATTGAAATTCCGATTCCGTTTTTCGGAATGTTATATTTTTTATTTTACTAAATTTCTTGATTACTTAAAAAAATGCATCATTTAATGATATTCACTTAAAATGATAATATGAAAAGAACTGGGTTTTAATCTCATATTTTCTTTTTTTAATATTTCTGAAAAATCGGAATTAGTAATTACTGATTAAGTATAATAACTATCAGTCATCACAGATTAGATTTTTCTAGATTTTTCTAATCTCACGGATGAATATGGTAATAAATAATTAAAAATAAAATCTAAGTAAGCTATAGCTAATAAAACAAATGCCACGGATTTACGGACTTTGATTTCAGTTTGGTGTCTCACCATTCACTTAGTAGTTGTTTTTATGTACTTCTCCCATGTTCCTACTAAGAAGCGGCAGCGTAGATTGTTTTAAGCTGCTATTGGAATACTTTGAACCAATTAGTGACTTCTTTTTTTTCTTTGTCAAAACCGTAAAAGTGTTTCTTGAAATATTTTGTTTAAGGAAACCGAAGAACTATAAATTGCTTAGAGCAAGGTCGATTCTATATGGGGGATGCTCGAGAACTTTCCGCTTGAATTTTGCCAGCATCCCAGTGTTTCTAATGGCTGCATGGGGTTGCGATTACTGATTACTTTTTTACAGAATTTTTTTTTGAGTTAGAAAAGAATGATCTGAAAATATTAAGCGCAAAAATCTTCTAAGGTGCCACAAAATTAAAAAAAAAATAGATTCTATCAAGTTCTTTTAAAAGTTTCACACAAAAAATTGTCAGTATATAAAAATTAATATTTACGTCTTTAGCATATGAACGACCCTTTTATATTTGATGGGCATTCACACTAGTCAATATGTAAAATATATACTGAAATTATTTAATTAAATAATTTTGTTTACCAATGTTTAATGAAATGTTTCTTATAACGAGTAAATTATTATTTGCCTAAAATATTGACATACATTTCATCAAATAAATATATTTTATAATAGAATTATAACATATAATATATATATATATATATACATATATAGGCACGGCAAACAAATATTTGTTCTCACGCGATCGTTCATAATTAATGTTATTCAATAAATTTTATTATGAATTTAATACCATCATATATTACTTGGGTGTATAAAATATGTAAATGTATTTTTACATATGGATTTTTAATAATATATTATCTATAGTTATTTTTACTTCTGCGTTTGTCAAACTTTTTTATCTTAAAGCTTATTAATAAATCAAAAAGTAGCGATCAAAATCAAATAAAAACCTAGTTTACCAAGTATTAGATGCATAGACATTGAGCCTTAAATGTGTTTAAGTTTTCTTTTATGATATTATTATTCCTTTAATTTATGAGGTTCGTTTAGTGATACGTTAATATTGTGTGAAAGCTACTAAATTTATCAATGACTTATGAACAGGCAAAACGATTACGTGACTTTAAAACAGATACAGGTTAATGTTGAAAGCCTTATTTTGGCACTGAATCACTCAAAAACGAATCCGTTGATGAAGTTGGAATCAGTGTTATTATGTTAAAAATTTATTAAAGTATCACAAATAAATTTAAAAAAATAATATGCAAATTATAAATAAAAAAATCTCTCAATGTCTAATCGATACTTCTTGTGTTTATCGATATATATCATATACATTTATTACCGAATGCGGTCCTGACGCAATGCTCGCGAAGAGCATCTACCTGGGATGTGGTTATGCGTCCAATTAACGGACTAACTAACGAATAAGTAAACTCATTTTTTGTACTTTACTTTCCAAACTTTATAATAATGGTTCGCTTCCAGCCGTCCGTCACGGCATCTACCGACTTATTTTTTTAATTTCCTAACAACCTTTTGTTAAAGCTCAACTAATAATCATCTATAAAATATAATGAAAAAATGTAAAGCATCAAATTAAAATTTAATCTAATAAAGTAATTGCTAAAAATTAATTAGTTAATTAAAGAGTGAATATACAGTTTTAGTGTCGCTAATGAAATTTTTCATTTGGCGAAACTAAACCGAGATTTTCATGTACGAAATGTTGTGAAAAGTTTAACGAGTTCCGCTACATTTGTATTCTTTATGTGCGTATTTTTACCTCTCGTTTTTATTTTGTTTGAATTTTACAAGAAACATCTTCGCTTAAGGCAATTTTTAATTAGATCTTTTCTGAAAAACATAGCAGTGTACTCTTTTGTACGTAATAAGGGTTATGTATTATACAAAAACATATATTTTCATTTATATTATCTATTACGCCTCAGTTTGATACAGAGAGGCAGAAGTGTGCAAAGAGATGAATTATCATCATAATAATCGTAAACAAAGATCCATTCTTATTCCATAAGTATTTCATAAAAAAAAACATTTAAACGTTTTTCCTAATTTATTGTTTGTTTAATCATTCAACTAGGGTAGCTTGCAAGAATGTGTAATAATATACAATATAATATAATGTAATAAATCGCTTCGTTTTAAACTGTAAATTACTGTGGTCTATCTTGTGCATGAAGGTGTTTCTAATAATCATTTTAATGACCTAATAAAAACCTATACTAATTAATTTTTCTAACGGCAAGTGCAATATTGTAATATCTTAATGTTGATATTATAGAGAATCGTTGTTTTGTTATTTAATTATTAATTTAGTAAACTTAATAAATTCATATTTATTATTTCTACTAAAAAAGTATTGAAACGAACAATTTTACTCGAGAGCAATTGTCCATGAGAGCAATATTCCCTGAGTGCAATTGTAATCGAACCATGTTCTTCATAGCCATTTTGTGGTGTTACTAATTATAACTATTTAATTTGGCTCACACATAATTAATATTCTTTTATTGATAAAAGAAATCACTATGTTTTATTAATAACTACAAAATTACAATATAAACGTTGCACTAGTCATGGAGAAATATTAATTAGTTTGTGTTTTATAAGAAGTAAAGGCTATACTTGAGTAAGAAGAAAAACCTTACATACTATAAGATTCACACACTACACAGACCATAGTGTTTTACAGCTTAAATGGAAAAACATATATAATGTTACATTTTCTTTATTCTTATAGGAAGAGGCGATTAAATAGCTACAAATTAAATGGTTTTCAATCTTTGAGTTATAAACTACTAAGCCGCTAAAGTCCAACTTAGTTAAATGTTTAAAGTATTTATATCTTAATTCAGAATATTTTTTAAACTGGCTAAATTTAGAAATATAAATTAATAAAAGTAGTTTTATTAAAAAAATATGTTACAGATTGCTAAGCCTAGATAAAACTAAATGTTAACAATCAGTTGAATATATCGATACAAGTTTATCTCTAATCCAAATAAATAAGCGTTAAACTAAGATCGGAAATATCTACCATAAAATAATTTATCTCTTCATCTATCCCGACAATTTCCAAGTGCAGGGAGGTAAATATATATATTATACAATGTATTATAGAACGCTTTTCCACCTAGAGATGCGTCGTTCTGTAAAACGTTGTCATTACCGTTCTTCCCCTTATATTTCACAATCCGTCTTGTGTAAAATATAAAAAGAAAAAGAAACCAGCAAGGCAACAACTGTAAATTTATTGGATTCCACGCGCGGTGTTAACGACATCAATTAATTATACCAAATCCCGTTTCTAAGAGATATGCAATTAGCCATCTTCACCAACGAGATGCATTCTCACTGCATACGCGGAGATGCGCGTGTGCAAAACGGCACATGACGAGATGATACATCTTGCCAGATGCTTCGGATTATTATATATACATAACTGTGCAAAGTATATCGTTAAATGTACGAATGATAAAAAAAACCTTCTATCGGATGTCGGAGCACGTTTCTCACGCGTTCGCATGCTGCTACCCATATGTGTGTATGTGATTTTCGAGAAATTACTCTGATTGCTTCGACTGCGAAGATTTATTTAGAGGTTTTTCTACCTAGAAATCGAATCCTTTGTCAAGGCGGTAATTGACTGCATCGTTTCGATAATTAGCGACGCTTTCAGGCACCTGACACTTTATGTTGTCAAAGAGAGACCGGATAGAAGGTGTCCTTCTAGTTATACGAAACTTTACAGGACCATTGCTTTTGATTATCGGTACAAAATACGCTTTTTAAAAAAAAAATAATACAATACAATTTACATAGTACTTATAAATACTTCGTATTTAGAGGCATAAAAACTACCTTTTAAAATAGCGATCGAAACTCGACTTATTGTTTTGTCGGTCATTTGTTGCAATTTTGAGCAAGTGTTCATTAAGAATCTACAGCTGAGTAATGCAATTAGATCACAGATCTTTTATTTTTGATGTACTTTACTGCCTGACTTTATTTTATGGCATTTGCGAGTTGTGAAAGAGATTCGATATAAGTTGAAAAAGAGATGCAATGACAAAGTTAGATTGAAGTGCATCCGAGCGTTTTCGAGTTGTTTTACAGCTTTATCCGCGAAGCACCTCGGTATGGCATTATAAATATGGCAAATCCATTTAAATTATGCAAACACATACGTGTATAGGATTTCAACGACGATTAGCCAAGAATATTCAGTCGGTTTCAAAGAAATGGTATACAATGTTGTCATTGCCAGATCTCGGACGCTCGGGGCAGAACGGTTTCGTTTTATTTATTTTTTAAATTAGAACATATTTCGGTATGCAATGGAAATTAATTAGAATGGACCGTGGTTGTGGGATATTAGGTTTTGTCCGTTTGCCCAGTGATGATGACATTTGGCGTATTGAATGGTCATCGGTTTTGCTTATTATTTAAGCTCCGTTAGTTATCAATGGCGTGCTTTCAAGCCAAAGGCACCTTTGACAAATTGACAATGGGTCTCTCCAATCGGGTTCAGGATGAATGAAGGATGAATGGCTTCGTGTTGCAGCTGCACGAGAAAATGCATATCATAGTATCGTATTTAATTAGAGTATCGTCTGTTTAATGCCTTTATCATATACGAGAAATTTCGTAGAAATTAACGAGGATTACGCCTTTGAATGCAGATGCTCTTGTCAATTAATTAGCTTTCAGACGTATGGCGTTTACAGTTGCATACACAGAATTTACTCTTGGAATTATGAATCTATTTTATACCTGTATATGCTTATATGCTTTAATTAGTTTTTAGTAAAAGTATGTTTACATAATTGTGTAGATCGCATATTTTGCTCGCTAAATCTCCATATAATTTACTAAATTCATAGCAGTGTTAATTGACACTGCTATGAATTTACTTAAAAAAATTAAAGTTTAATTAATTAAACATACTTATATTTATATAATACATATGCTATTGAAACTATCATTACTTTTAATTAATCAAATATTTGTATTAAATTTAAAGATCCAATCACATTTTCGATTTGATTATAAATTAAAATGAATAATATTGCAAATATTTTCCGATAAAACAACAGATTTTGTCATATTTGTATGTTAAAAATATATAAATAAAAATATATGTTAATATTAAACTGAATCAGAGTAAAATCAGAATAATAAAATTTAATCGATATATAAATATCAGTTTTAAAATACAAATACTTGTATTTCGATATCAATACAGTATAATTAACTGTTAAATATTACTGTTTTTTTTTTAATTCATTGTTTTATATTTTTACATAAAATATAAAGAGTCAATGTTTTTGGTCCGTATGTTTACATCAGTAGTTTCATAAAAAGGTCAGTTGTCATGAAATATTTATTTAATAAATGCTAAAAAAAATTTTTAGAATGTAGCAGATATCTGCAAAAGTATTATTAATTGATCGAATTGTTATTTAGTTATATAATGAAAAAATAAATTGGTTTTGGTGTTTTTAAAGTTTTACTAACCATTTATAACAAAGCCACTTATTATTTTTAATAAATAACATACCATATTTTTATTGTATAATATTGCTACTTTTATTTTTTGCCATTGTTTTTTTAGCATTTCTTTATATTCATGCATTACTGTATTTATATGTATAAGTAGCAAACTCATATCTGTATAAGTAAATAGTTAAAGCATTGAAAAAACTATTTTTATTTTTCATACAAATTATTATACTTTTATCAGTTTATCCATATTAAGTTCTTTTTCAGATGGTAAATGTTAACATGTTTTGTATTATCTGGATATTAATAAGTAACTTTTTTGTAATAACTTTAAGACCTAGGTTCGATTCCCATAAGAACCTTTGTGAATTTCAATTTCTATCGTGTCTGAGAGAACAAAATTATTATTTAATTTCATATATTATTGATCAATCATTAAAGATTAGGTTTGTCTATATTTATTTATGATTAATTCAAATCAATTTAGGTACTATATATTAGGTATAAAAAAACTAATAATAAACTATTCACTAATAGTTTATCTCGTAGGAAATTTCGTGTATGTAAATATAAACATAAACATAAACAACTGTTTGCCAAAAACTAAACCATTTTTCTCCAACTGAATTGTTCTTTTTCGGGACCAATTTAAAGCTGTTTTTCAAATAAGAAAAAAAAGCGTTATTGATACTTTTCTGAAAAATGTAGAAATAGCTAGCTTATTACATATTTTTAAAAGGTTTTAAGAAACATTTTTCTTTAGCCAGGCGCTAGTTTTATTAAGAGTTTTGAGCCACGTAGGACAGTTGATCTTGGGTCGTCAATCAATGCAGAGAAATTAGCGCAGTTCCCTTATTCTTGGCCTAATGCTATTGTATTGTGTTCTTTTCAATTATACAAATAACTTAAAGTACAAATATTTGTCAAACTGAAAATCCTCATTTATGTTTGTGAGAAAGTATCATAAAACACGCTTAGTGAATTTTGTCATGCGTTTCAAAATATATATGATTACTTTGCGCGATATTATAATGTAAAAAAGATTTTTTAAGATTTGTATATATAATTTTTGTGGACAATTAGGTTTAATTAATAATTGTAAAATAATTATTATTTTGTTAATACTTTAAATATATTATTTCTAAATACAGGCAAAAATGCGAACAGTCAATCAATATGTGTTTATTTTTATAAAAATATGTAGTTAATGAAAATAAATAAAGATTATTTTGAATTGCCTATTCTCTCTCTTGATTTATTTTGTTTAAAAAATATATCAAAGTGTAGCAAATATATTAAAAACGTAAAGAAAAATCGGTGAGAAATTATTTTATGGTCGTCCAGTTCATAAAATTACCCGAAGTTTTGGATTTTACCTAAAATTTAGCAACAAAATACACACGTTGTTTGCTATAGAATATAAAACGTTTTTAGAATGGTATTTAATATTTGAAGTACGTAGAATTAATATTAGGTATAACATAATTTTATCTCTCTTTGTTGACTTATATTTAACCAAATTCTCTGAATAATTATAATTCATAGCTGTTTTTTCTGCACTCTTTAATTTTATCAGAAAAATACGTTTTTACAGCGTTTAACTTATTTTTAAAAAAATGTGTTAGTGCGCAGTAAAAATGTTACGATAATATTTTTTTTATTACAGGTAAGCACATGCACGTGTTCATAATCATCGTACATTTTCTACTTCAATTGCATCAATCACGTCGTGGGTGAGTTTTTTCATTTATGTAACAAAAAATATAAGTTGTCAATTTTGTAACGATTCAAAACAAAAATGTCACATGACAGTTTGTCGAATCACAAAATGATAATAGACAATATTGAATTTTTTCATATATGTACGTATTCCTACCACGGCATATTCAAAAGTAGTCACGTGAATTTTTTTACGTCTAAAAAAGCAACCGGGCCAATGGTCGAAACAAACGCGGAAGTCGTTAGCCTTGGACGTGGTCTTGATACTCGTCCATTACGTATACGTATGATCTAACAATTGATCTTGAGATCAGGCGGGACCAGTTTTTCTAATTTTAGTTTCACGTGAAGTTTACATTTTTACTTGTGATATGCACCTTTGTATGATGGTTGTTTTTTGTGTGGCTAATATGGGACGTAGGATGCTCACCCCTTCCCCCTCCGTGACTTATTCTTCTAAAATGGCTTCCAGGTTGGCTTTTGAGGTGATAATCAAAGGATTAAGCAAAGTGGGCACTCGGCTTAATGCCAAAAAGCAGACCTTGCCGTGTTGTGCCTTTGAAGCTGCTTTTCTGTCTCTCGTATACTTTGAGATGGGTTGCCACTCAAACTGTGCTCGCTTTTAATAATGCACACTCGTACACGTGTTATTATAAATTTATGATTATATTATATATATATAGCAGGTTAAATTTTAGCATGTATAATAAATAAATAAACTGTGTAATATGGAAGCAAAATATTAATTAGCACACTGCTCTACAAAGGGATTAATTTTGATTTTGTATTTATTAATTATTTAATGAAATATTATAATAGCATACGCAATTATTGTTGGAAATACTTTAGCTATACATAACATACAATTCATTTACGAATAAAGGCTTAAAATGTTTAGCAAAACAAACGTTTCTTAGGAAAAAAAACACGCGATAGTATAAATTATATTCTACAAAAAATAAATTGCAAAATATAATTTTTCCAATAAAAAATTGTAAAAAAAAATATTGTCAATATTTTGAATACTAGGGTGAATTTTACACGATACATTATGACAGCATATTATTATCAATATACCGATCAATAATATAAAATATTAAATAGTCCAATAATATTTTTATTTTGAATATCAAAGCAAATTCCCTATTTATGTAAATATATTAAGTTGCTATATTTAATAATCACGTTCTTCCATGTTTTTAAAATACTTTATTTCTATACTGAAAAATAAGTTTGATTAATTATGTATTTGGCATTTGAATCGATGATCTTCTGAATAATTTTTGGGAATAGATAAATAGATTTGTAGAAGTTTAAACCTGTTAAATTTATACCATTGAAATATTTTGCAATTTTACTTACCTATATAATTTCTTTTATTTAGACGATATTCTTACAATACGTTCGAAGAAACGAAAACATGCTTTGAAAGTATAAACACACAGTATTTTACAGGCGCGTACGGTGAGATACATTCCCTTTCGCTCGCTCGCGTGTTAAGGGACGAGAGTGAGTGAAATATAAGGGTGTGCGTTACATGCGTTCCGCACGCCCAGTTCTTTTCACTGGTGGATGCACTAAAAATCAGTTGTTAATTGCATTTTTTTTATGTGTTTCGATAGAAACTTGCGATCCGACCTTGTTACGGTGAAACATAGTCCTCTTCATAATAACCAACTTTGATAAATTGTGTTTAGTGAAATCAATAATTTGGTTTAGTGTAAAACAGTTCGCAGTACACGCTACTTAATAGGTACCATTTTCTGATATTTTTTGTTTCTGGGAAACAATTAAGACAGTCCCGAGAAATTCTAAAAAATTGAAAATTAAAATATTTCATTCACAACCTGAAAACATACAGTAAATTATATAATTCAGAAAAATAAAAATTAACATTATTACATAATTTATTAGTATTACATAATTTATTCGTTAAAAAAAACATTTTTAGAAAGATTGACGTCGAGGGATGGGTCACTCAAAGATTGTTTTTTTAAAACAAAAATTTTACGACGACGAAAATACGCTTTCGCTTTTTTTAAAGTGTGTTTTTCTAAGCAGTCATCAAAGCATCCGACAACTTTTGCAGATTTTTTATTATGTTTCCTATACTTATTAATTAATCATTAATTTGTAGATTCTTTGTAAGATCATCTTACGCTTTGGTTTCTAATTTTTAATTTTTCAATACTGCATTGATAGCGTCCGCCAATCTATACTACGAACTTTCTCATTATCTTATTTGCATGAATCTTTACTTTTTGTTTTCTTATTAATTCTATTGCATTCAACGTCTTTGTCAAATAAACTTGTTTTTTTGGTTTGAAATTTTTTTTTTATTTGCCGAGAGAGAATTTATTTCTGGGAATTCTCGGATATATCCCAATAAAGCTACCCTTTCAACCCCATTAGATACACATCGTAGTTTACTTCGGGTGAATTTCTATACCGCAACACTCCGCTATGACCATGATTTTGTACGACCTACCTAGCTGCATTAAATCTACTTTTCATCATTTAAAAAACCAAATCGTTTTCATTGCGTTTAAAAAGCTAATCTCAAGCAGAAATTCGGTCCACTATTTCTTTATCGCGCAATTGATGCGGCACCTATATTTCAAGCATCTTTCCCATGTCAAGCTTTCATAGATATCTCGAAACAGTAGTGTAAATTTTTGTGCTTGACTAATATCAGGTATCGCCAAAAAGCGGACCCTATCAATCATCATGATCTTGATTTAATTTACATTTTGTTAAAAAGCATAATATACCTAATTTTATGGAATGTTTTAAATTTCACATTTTAATTAAATAACAGCTAAATGCGTTAAGGTACAGAAGGATATACCACATTAACGTTGCGAAATCGTATTGCTTTACATCTATCTTTGCAAAAACGATAATATATATCATATTTTCTACAGGTAATTGTAGAAATTTCTGTTCATTCATTTTTTTTGCATATTGTATGTTTCCATTTTTATTGATCCTAATCTTTATTTTATGGTATAATATTTTACAAGACTTATTAATTGGTTATAAAAAAGTACTTTGTTAAATCAGCTATATTAAATCCAACATTTAAAACTCTTAATTCTATACGTGCGAAGAGCAATGTTAGTTAGTTTTTTTTAAACATTTATGGTTTTTCAGTAAATATAATTAATGTTTCTCAGTATTTTCAACAATGGAAAACGCAGTGAAAGAAAATTTCTATTAAAGTACTCGTTATTTTTGTGTCTAATATTATATTTTTATTTTCCTGTTTTTAAATTATAACTGAATAACACGACAAAAACATTTTAAAGTCTTCGCTATTCTTCGTTGTTACCGTAATTGCCAGAGACGTTCTTTCGTTTTGCATAATAGTTTAACTTTTCAATTTTTAATTTCTCTTAGGTTTTTCTCAAAAAGAAGCACGCCCAAAGCTCGCATAATCCATAAAGCACACTACCAAAGCTAATTAAATAACGTTATTTTTCTTCGCTGCTCAAATACACCGCTCGCAACAAGTAAAGTACAATTCTCTCTCCATTGTGCTTCGTCATACATTTATGGATAACTCGACGACCTGAAAATTTATTAACTGCGCGCATAAATCATGCAAGAAAATTTATTTTTCATTAAAGCTCATAAAAATCGCCAGAGGAGCGGAAAAAAACACGGGAGAGATGCCCTTTCGAGCTTTCGTATAATGCGTCACATTAAATATTAAAAACGTTAAAAAAAGTTGCCATTGGACGTAATTGAATAGGGTTGACAGCGAAATTCGAAACACTGTCCATAATACACACATATATACAATTACGACGGAGGGGTGTGCAAATATCGACACAAATCGCAATAAATTGGTGCGATTATTGGGTGTTTTTCTCATGTCGTGGACTGGTGGATCGTTAAAAAAGATATTCTGAAAAAAATTAAATGCTAGCACAGACATTATGTTCCTTAAGCTTACTTTGTCTTATTCTTTCTTAAGTAAAATGGCACACGTTTTAATTTAATTTACAGGCTAAGTGCTCTACTTTGAACAAACTTGCCGGCCTTTTTTATGAAACGTCAAGCATGCGGTAACCGAAAAGCTAATTCAACATATACATATAAAATGGTGTAGTGTGTATATTTTTAAATTTATAAGTACTTAATAAAGAAAACTCAATGTTTTCAATTCGTAATACTTCTTAAATTATAGATAATTAAATGTCCAAAATATTTTCAACTGTTAAATTTTATTTTTTTAACAAATATTGCTTAACAATGGTTATTTACATTTTCGGCACCTAGGTGTAACTAATGTTATTTTTGAATTAATGTTCACACGAATTATGTAATATATTATTTTATTTATAGTTAGGGTAGACGAAGAGTTCATTTATAAACACAGATTGAACCACATTCGTATAGTACTGAAGATACGTAAATGAAACACAGAGCATAAAATATAAATATTTATAGGACAATTAGAAAACTATGTAATTAGTAAAATTAAATGAATGCTCTGGTTATTTTATTTATATATAATTTTGTCAAAACGTGGATCTTTTTTGTAGGTGATTATTAGGTTTTAATGGTATTAGGACACCTTCTTGTTTTTCATTTAGTTCTTAGAATATAACCAGTGCTAAACAACAAAAGTCTTGATTTTAAATTGCATTTTAAAACGTTGATTTGTCACAAATATGTATTAGTTTTATCAAGTTGTAAAAAAATTGACTCAAGAAATATTATTGGTAAATTTAGTTTTTCAGTTTTTTTTATTTTTGTGATGTTTTTTCATTCATCACAAAAATTCAGAAAAAATCAGCGATTCATCGGAACAACTATGGTAAATCTCTTCGTAGTAAATTTATTAGCTAATATGCTAGCATTTTTCTCGTCTTTTCTTGTATGTCAGTCTTATATTTTCCACTTCTTTCATGACCATTTTCACTTTCAAGTCTTTGTGAATAAGAAAATTTGCGACACCTTAGAGTATCCAATATCACTCTTAGAAAATATTTTGAAAACTCGGAATTATGTTGGAGTTGCTTACTGATCCCCATAAGGATTTGCCAATTTTTCAGTTTTTTTCCCAGACTAATCCTAGTTGTTTTCGGACATCCTAATACAAACACTTCCGCTTTTAACGGACAGACGAAACATTTTTCAACGATGTTTTACTATAGATCTATGGCTTAGATATGCTTTATAATATCATATATATATAGTGAGATAGTCTTTTTGATTTCATGTGCTAATATTATATGCATCCAGGAATGCAACTAAGCATTGGTTTCCAGTACCATAAAAAAACATTAAACTATTCTGACGGAATTTTCAAAAAAGTCATTGTCTATATACTTTTATTATATTTTAAAATTAAAAAATCCATATCGGTTTATTTTTAAGTTTATTATTACTTCTCATAAAATTAAAATCAGATATATTTCTAAGAACTACAGGTTTTATTGTCTTGGCAAACATATATTCTTCTGATACTTTTCTATTTAGATTGTTTAAATCTTTACAAAACCGGAAACTAATTTCTTGACTTTGCCATAAATATAGACATCATCTAACTGGCAAGATTTTCTGAGGACTAACTCTGACACCTAAGATCTTAGTATTGATATACTTTGTGTCTTTATCGCCCCTATTGAAATGTTATTTCGAATTAACTTAAAGTGTGATTACATTTAGGAGATAAGCCCTTTGAAAAATCGTCAACGAGTATGGTTGCATTTTAGAAAATGAAACCTGATTATTCAATGATCTTGAAAACAATTTTAAATTTTTTTTTGAAAAACTCATTAGAGCTTAATATAAATTTATTAACGAACAACATACTTAATTTAGGTCTTGGCTTAATTTAAAAATCGTTTATAGTATTTTGTATACATAATATATTAATGTATACAAAACATGAACACGAATACACTTGTATTTAATATGCGAGCGAATATGCGGGGCAGTAAGAGAAGCGAAGGGCTTCAAAAGCCAAAATGTTGGTCGGAGTTATTTCTCTGATCGAAACCCCTCTAGTAACGCGGTTGACATATAGAAGAGTTTAAATTAAATTTCCTGTTTATGCCATGGACATAAAATATTCATGCTTTTAAAAGGTATTCCGCATTATATTATATATTTATATAAAATAATACGACTCCGAAACCATGTTTGATTGTTTTTTTTTGTTCGTTAGTAGCAAAAACTTTTAAATGCAAAGAGTTGATCGAGTCGAAAGGTTTTGTTTTAATCAAAGAGTTTAATATAAAAATTCCGATATGCATAATAATGTCTACTTGAACTATATTGATGCAGCATTGTTTACATATCGCATTGATTTTGAGTACTCGAGTTTCGAAGCTTATTAATAAGTCGGTAAAAAATATTGAGGTAATTGTGCAATTATGGGGTTTCTACTGATTTTAAATGTTTTGTTAAACAAAAATAAAATACTGTGAATTGTTTTGTTTTGAAATACAAAGATTTAAATAGCAGGACGCAAAAGTTGATTCATATGAATATATTACTTATTTCACTATCAAAACACAAACCTAGTAGTATACACACGTAATAATGTCCGGTTGAATTGTTTATGCGACGCCGTCGAGCGCAGATTTCGAGAGATCGAGATTGTTTTCGGTCCTGGTGTTGGGCGTCGGATTTGGTTCGAAAATCCCAGGAATACTCTCTAATTCATGCGATTTTTGAAGTGGTCCTTTTGCCCGGCCGCGGGGCTAAAGGATCGAGCTCGCTGTCCGTCCGACCGCTATTAAGTTATGCATTATTTCCGGGCGAAAGTAAAACGAAGAGGTCCTGTACTGTGCGGGCCCGCACCACGTAATTCTTTTGGCGTGTTGTTCGTTACACACACAACACGGACGCTTTTATCAACTGGCAACACTTTGTTAATAGCGCCGCCGACCCAGCTTTCAAAAAGTCCTGCCGAGGGCCACTCTTGTTTTTATATTTTATTTTTTCGCTTTCGCCTTTACGTATCTGTGTGCGTATGGCAATTAAAATGTAAAACATAGACATGTACATACGTGATTTAATTAATGAGTGTTTGGTTATCCCGGCACTTTTTTTACTAATTCGGTTGTCTTACAAATCGGTCCCTCAATGCTGTTATGATAAATTTTGCTAATCGGCTTCCGGTCTACTTGAATTAACGTGTTGGGGAATTTCATTTTCTCTTCCCCTCTACATCACACACTATCAACGCTTCTCGCCTCGTAATTTAATCAAAAATATTCTTTTAATATATTGAGTGTAAACTACATGTATGATATTCTTAGTATTTTGCTTTAGAACTATATCCAAAAAATACTGATTCTCTACATTTATATTGTAGTAGTGTTTATGCCTTTAATTTGTAGATACAAATTAAGAAAGTCGGATTTATGGATAATACTGTTAGAGATTTAATTATAGCAATGGTATTGAAAGGAAATTAGTACAGCAAGCCCACTTCCATAAATTATTGAGATCTTCCTGCAAGTCGAGGGAATCCGAAATCGACTGCACTTTCTTGAAAATGTTCAAGTCATCTGCATATAATAAAAAAATTAATGATGCATTGCTGTTTTTATGTCATTTATGAATAATAGAAATAGCAATGGAGTTGGATCCTTGAGGTACTCCAATAGAGGTCTTCTGAAAAAGAGCTTTTATACTTGACTGATATATATCTCCTTCAGACAACCCGAAATTAAATAAATTGTTTACAAGTAAGCATGATTAACTTTATCGAATGCCTGTGTATATAACGTCCACTTGTACACCAGAGTCCAATAATCTTGAAACAAAGTCTGAAAAAAACATAAGAATAGTAACATTGGATCGAGATTGACGGAAACCATGTTGCTGCTCGAGAAGCATACACCTGCAATGATTAAAAATGTATTTATGCAATACAATTTCAAATAATTTTGCAGGTGAGACTTGATACTTTTTTTATGAATCGGGGTGACTTTAGAGCATTTCCACAAATCTGGAAAACAGGAGGATCTCAAAATTAAATTAAATATAAATTGAGAAGAGGTTCAAAATAGTAGACTTCCATCCTTTTAGTACGAAGTCTGGTATAAAACTATAAAAAATGGGATAAAACTGTTGTTTCGTCCATCGATGTATGTTTCGAAACTAATACCATTTTTTAGCCTTAATTTTTCCTTATTTTAGTATGGAGAGGCTCATATTTCGGACAAAAAAGTTTGAGTAGAATTTTTTTTATAACATAAAAATAAATTCAGTCATAAAATTTAAAGCCACATTTCGAACGCTTATAGTCTATAGATTGTATTATTTTTTAGACATACGAATTTATTTCTGGTCTGAAGATGTACTAAGTACTTGTTTGTCAGACCAGCTTTAAATTTTAAATACGGGTTTCTAGCTAAGTAGTCTCTTCGTCAGGATCCATTTCGTCATTTACCCAACTACCCAACTATTTGAAATGCTTCACCCTCTCAATTCATTAAGCTCGCTGGGCCTACGGGGAGCTTGCTTATAACCATACATTTTGTTTTATCAACGTTTATTCGTAAGCCTTTTGATACAAATTATTGATTTACACTATCAACAAATATTGCCGTGTCATTAACATATCAAATGTTGCTATTTGCTTTTGCGCCAATTTTTTTTCTTGGAATATAATATCAAAGGGTAAGAGAAAGAATAAATCTTTGTCTGACATTTTTTTATATTTGAGTATTTTCGGTTTGTTTTATTCAATACTTATTACTACTGATAGATTTTAATACAGATTTTTAAGAAGTCTTATATCTCGCTATATATAATAGTAAGTGATTCAGTGCTTTAATGGAGATATTCATACGAATGCCTATTTTTAGTATTTTCCTTAAGCAGAATATTTCTAAAATATTCTGTCTACTAAAAAAATTTAGACATTAAAATATTCTCAAAGTTTATTCATCAACCTATCTAATTATCAAACAATTATAAATAATACCATAACGCAATTCATAATTGAACGACAAAATTAACTAATTTGCAAATTGTAAGTAAGAAAACCCGCTTAAAGTTGCCTATTCTATCGGACGACGCGTAAGATAAATATTTATCCACAAAGATCCACAGAATATTGAAAATTTCAAAGTTTGACCCGCTTTACTCATCGCGTGTAGTAAGTACTCCGCTGGAGGTAGAATCTTCACTACCGCGAAAACTTTCAAAGGTTTATTTTAGTACAAAGAGCTACTTATATATTTTATTCAAACTCACCACTCATTCAAAGCGTTCTAAACCGTCTTTATATAAAAAAAATATATATTTTTTTGTTTGTTGAAATTGTATATATAGCACCTGGCCGGCGCTAATGCATTTTCCCCATTTATTTGAAACGGTTTTTCATGGTCCGAATCGAAAATTTTTACCTCGGGCCCTTGACCCTTAAGCCGAGGTTCGGGAAAGCTTCTTTTGGCTAGACCTGAAGCGCCTTTTTTCGTGATTATGCTTTGTTTTCTTTCTAATTGGATTCGGCCATTTATTCCTAGTATACCGAGCGTGTCGATCGGTAATGAAATCGTTTCTTCCCTCTCTTATCATTGCTCTTTCTTTCTGCTCCGTTATGGTTATCGTGTTTCTATGAAATTTTATTACGATCGCGGTACCTGTGTAAAACGTCTTGGTTAGGGGTTGAAAGAAAGAAGCGGCGAGACCGTCATACAATACCAAAGTGGGATTATTTTAGCCACATAAATTGATACTTACCTTGTTATTCTAGTTTTGGATGATGATGATAACATGATATGGTTATATTTGAATGATAGTAGTATATTGAGTTTTGTGTTACATGTGACTCTTACACACGTAATATGATTTTTTTTATGTATTATTTGTTAGCAAGCACGATTTTATGTCTCAAGGTTAAAGTAATTGTAACTACGAATGGTTATATTGCTGTTTTTCTTGTGAACGTTATTTTTTGCCGTTAAGCTTTGATCTGTGACATTTATTATAGTACGTCTGAAACAAGCTCATTTTTAAGATAGTATTCAAGTAGGATTGAGCTGCTTTGCAGACTACCAGAGATTCTATACACTTAAAAAAATATTATTCTCACTCATATATTTCACAAAAAAGTGCTATGGCTTTTTTTTTACAACGTTGTCATATAAAATAATCTAGTGACTCGAATATGCAGAGTTTAAAATAAAATATTTTTATAATGCTTGTCAGTAATAAATGTATGTATATTTTTATTGTGTGGAATTAAAATTATATATTTTATTTTCATTTAAAACTTTATAACTGACACACATATTTATATTAAATCTAGTTTTAAAGTTCATTCATATATAACATGTATGCATCTATATGCATAATACATATTTTCGACTTGGAGCAGAGCTGTCAAAACATTTAATTAATAAATTTTTCAGGAAAAGCGAATAAAACGTATCAAACTTTACCTAAGTAAATAATAACCCCTAGTTTAATGTCATGTGTAGATATATTTTTGGTAAAAAAAAACTGATTATCTACTTATATATTTATACAGAATATAAGAAGTGAAAAACACATTTTTTGCAAAAAATATATTTCATTTTGTTGCCTTCTTGATAAAATTGTTCAGCGTTTAGAAACTGAAATGTGTAAAGATTTACATATTTACTTAGTAATCTAAGCATCATTATATAGTAAACTTTAAATTTCTGTCATCCTTCGATCTATATATTTCTGGAAAGCTTTCTTTAAAAAATCATTTTGCAGATTTTGTTTATAGCCGTCTGGAGCTTTTGTCGGTCGGCAATTGGCTGGAGTTTTTGTCGTGGATGTATTACATTGGGCTAAAAATCCATGGAGATTTTGTCGTTACACGCTTCATCTAGCTTGTTATAAACTAGTAAAAAAACTCTCTCTCTCTCTCTCTTTCTCTAATATAACAATATATACTATTTATGAGCTCTGACATGCGTAATATATGTAATTTTAAATATTTAAATAAAACAAGCACCGTACTAACAATTATAATATTTCCCTCCTAACTACTACACGATTACTATTTTAACCCATACCAAATAAAATTGAACTATCGTAATTTTCTTCTCTGATCGTGTATATCCTAAAACCGCGAACATAAAATTACGTGTACGTATTTATATTATAAAATGTATATTTTATTCATAACGTGTAATACATGCGGTGATACAACACTTTTTCGTGTGTGATTCGGTAATAAAGCATTGGAGCATAGGTGCTAGAACCGGTGCGGAAGTGAGTTAATTTTCTCTAGTGGTCCAAGGTAGGCAAGATTAATGGTCGCGAAAGAGGTAACCGTGTTGCGGTTTGAAAAATACCAGCAGGAATGAACAATGAGCACGGCAATGAGGAATGGTCTGTGCAAGCCGCATGTTTCGCTATTTACGGTCGGCGGAAATAGTGCAGCAATTCGAAAAAGGGAACGTAACGATTTTAACACGTTCACTATCAAGAGCTTTCATGTTAGGGTTATCGAATAATGAAGTTGTCAAAAGAAAACGTTTTGAGGGGTGGAAAAATTTATATGCAGTTACCAGATGTTTAACAAAGTCCGACACAACTTGTGTAGCATTGTTAGTTCAACAAAGTGGCATAAAAATATTATTCATTGATAATCTTCTGTTGCAATATAACAGGCTTTAGCCCAATGCGTTAAAACATGGTAAACACAATCAACGCTATTTAGTAAAATTAAAGTTTTCAAATTAGTTTAATCTATTTGACTAAGTAAACACTACAATTACAACTTAAAACTAATAAATGTTACTATGATCAATAGAACTTGATTTTAATTGCAATTATTTATCAGTAATAAAATATTTTGTGATAATGGATCACGAATAATCACTAATTCCAATCTCTCAGTGCCGATATAAATTAAATAACAGTCCATATGGGATTCGAAACCAGGTTTTTAAGGTATTATTCACCAACTTATACCACTGGTCTATCGGGCGTGTTATTATACTGAGTTTCGTGTGCTTTGCAGTAGCATTAATTTATTTTAAAATCGTAACATTACGTTCGTAAATAATGTTATAGTGAAACAAACATTTTTAATTACATATGTATAGTAATGATGACTTAAACACTTTTATTCTATATATCGCAAGTTTTTTTTTTTTGAAATGAACAATTTATATCTAGTGCACTTATCTCTCAATTTACGCGGTTAAGAAAAAATTGTTTCCACACTTTCTTCCGCATCTTGCACTTGCCCTATATCTGGAACCTCTTCCACTGCCCATGCAGTGTGTCTTGAGTTGCTTTTTTGTAGTGCACGCGTATCACTGAATACTATTTGATCGTTTTATTACCATGTCTCGATTTACACGATATTTCCTGGAACGTATGTACCATGTAAATCAAGTGATGTGTGAATTTTACATTTATTTCAGACATTTACACAAAGATGACATATTGAATAAATTATATAGCTAAAATAAATATAATCACTTAAAACAGAATCTTACTCACATTTAATTAATAGCAAATATTTAAACTTATGCAGCATTTAGTGTTCTGATACTTTTCAGATTTTTTAAGAAGCTAATTTGTCACATGCAACTGAAGTTTTCAAAAAAAACATATGTTTTGTTTGATATATGTGAAGTATTGTATGACAGAAAATTAAGCCATTTAATGTGTCTTGGATTTATCAAGTTCCAGTAAAATATTAGAAAATACAGGCAACCCTAACGTTAGGTACATATCGGGTTTAGCTTGACCCACCCTCATCCCCGGCATAAGCGATGAAAATTCAATTTATTTTAATTGCATTATTGCGGACGTTGGTATAATGCGATAGGAAAAACTGCTATGCCGCTATGTGATATCTGTGCTGCAATTGCCTACGGGCAAACATTATACACTCGGTCACATATATGGAATAATATTGTTTTTTTTTTTCAATAATATCAATGTCCATTGTGGCGATTCAATTTATTTTATATATTATTTTTCTTGTGTTGAAATAATTGTATTGTATTTTTAGTTTGATTTAGGGTGACCAGACTCCCTGGATTTTGTATGAAAGGAAGGCATTGTTTTATTTTACCTTTACGATTTTTTCAAACCATTAAGTTGGTTATAACAAAAATATAATCAAACTCACAATCTCGATAACTGCTTTCGCATAGGAGTGACAAAGGAAGGTGAATGACTCTTCTAATCGATTATATAATATATACTTTTAGTACATATGTAGTTTGCTCTTATGCTTATTGGCTTTGGTGACAACTAATATATTTTATTTAACAAAATATGACATGGAAATATTGCTTTCCGGATTGAAGCATTGTAAATCTGACCAGCTTGGTTCTATTGTAAATTCATTATCGCCTATATTTTATTGAATCAATGCCTTCAAACACCCTCAGATACATTCGCGTCAATTATGAACCTCAGAAAACATCCATCCATGCGTTTTCAAAACAATGGCCGCCGCGCTCGATTGAAAATTTGTTTGTCCAATTTGCGAGTCGCACGCGAAACGCTCAGGTGAGAGACCAAAAAAATGAGCCGAAACGAGACGGACTACGATGATCGCTCGTGTGTTACACACCGCACAAAAAGTTTCATTTACTCGTACAAAAGTTCAAGGTAATACTACACACTCGTGTTATTTTGAATGTTAAATCCGCGAGACACAGAGGCTCCGCTCATTATTTACTGCGTATCTTCGGAACATTCCAGCGGAGGATCCGGTCGATTACCTCAGTCGCTTCTCAATGGGTCTCTGAGAAAAATGTGTATGTAAAAAATGTATATAGTGTATATTAAAACTCCAGGTAGACGACAGGTGGGCCCTCCGCGACGTAACGAACTTAGTATCATTTGCCGTCACTTTTGACAATAATACACGCGTTCATTAATTATTAATAAATTAAAATATTTATTATTATATACTTTAAATATTATATATTCAACGTGGGTACTTTTTGTTGAACGGCCGTGAACTACTATACTACTATTTTCGACAATACCAGTATAGAAATATTTACGTGTACTTTTTTATAATAATATTTTAACCGCTCGATTAACCTTGTACGTATAAACAAAAAAAATGTATTTAAACCATTATTCATTAAATTTTAAAATATCGTAAACCTATAATTTATAGGAATAGCAGAAACAATGCCCTCCTGTTCTAAATCATACTTTAGACTTTTACTAGCATATAAACTTCTTGAATCATCCAACGTTTCCGACATTTCCTTCCGTTGAGTTCCCGAAACGAATGTTACATCTAGATAGGTTAAAATCAACCAGATTTCGAACGCAAATTTACCTAGAATATGAACGTACTTAATATAATACACAGGGTGCTTTAAAATATATTAAATTTTCTAAAAAGTAAAATACAATTTTAAACCCCCGTTGGTTTCAAAATAACCGACTCAATCGATGCGTTATTTTGAAAGTTCAAATTGCAATTATTGTAAGACTGAATATATAAAAAAAATTCTTTATTTTTGCCCTGATACCTAGGTTTCTTTATAAGGTAATTTTATTTAAACTAAATTTTTTTCGTTCACCGTGAGATCAATCGATTCATTACGAACGACCAATCACAGGGCAGAAATTTAAGGACACATTATGATTACGCGTTAAACAATGCTATTGCGCACTGACTCTTGAAAATAAATAGACTATAGTCACCGATAAACGAGATTTGCGAAATATTTTTATAGTAGTTTCTTGTATGATAACGACAGTGTTCTTTCATTGTTGGAATTTGAAAACTAATATGCATTTTTTAAGATTAGTATAAAAAGGTATATATTATATATTATTAGTATAACTTGTAATTTAAGAAAATTAGTATTACTAATGTTACTCCCACCAATTTTATTTTTTATATTTAGGGCGCTTTTTCTATTGAATATCTGTCTTTTTTAAGCTTGGAGTCCAGGTGTCCCTAGAACGGCTTCTATTTTTTTGATACTCAAAACAATAGCTCTTGTTTTTTTAATTTCCCTTGCCTTTGCTGAATTCAGGTTCTTATAAAACGCATTATTTCAAAATCTAATAAGCAGAACTGGGACCAGATATTTTGTCATCTGAAGCAAAAGGACAAATTTGCGCCCCTAAATTGTTTTTTTTTACTTTCGATATGTATAAGTTGAAAACAAAATAGATGTATTGCTAATTATTTTATATAAATATGTCATAAAACACAGTCAAAGTACAATAGTTGTAAAAATATTAGGTTTTGTTGTTACCAAAGTATTTGTTACCAATGGCATTTGACTTGAGGACCATCGTATGTCTGTACGACCTTTCAAAGTAGTTCTTAATACAGATATTAGTTCATTCTATCTATTCGTCGAATTCATAAAAAAACTTATAGATTCTCTAAACAATTCCGAAAAATGTAGTCATGCTAGCATTTGAAGAAGCAGCATTTTTCCATGCCAGATTAAGACTGAGCCACACATGGCTTGTTCATTTTTTCGTTTAATTATGGTTTGTGCGCCATTATAAACACCAGATATATTCACTCAATTGTCATATCTTTAAATTTTGATGTTTAAAACATTGGCTTAACAACTACCCATTTTTTCTTTAATCGCTATAAATCTAAGCTTTCTTCAATTGTAACAGACTTCTCATTAATAATTACATATCGAATAATTTGGCTTATTTATTTGCGATGCGATACATCAAGTGTACAATCAAGCATTAAATAAAAGTATTTTGATTCTTTAACTCTATAAATAATTTCTTTTCGGACATGATTCTCTAAGAGTAAGAGAAACTCGTCTTGAATTTTATTTGAAAAATTAAAAACAGACCCCATTTTATATATAGTGATATGTTCCGCAATCATAATATTGTATCGGCCTATTAATTCTATTAAATTTAAAAAAAATCCTGAATTATTTTTATTGATAAGTTTCTTGCGTACCTCTAGAGGTAAATTATTCGCATACAATAAAATAACATCTAACACAACAAGCAAACTATTTCGCCAATTATATTTTTCCATCTGTGTTGCTTTATGCAACGAATCATTCATGATTAGAAATTCTGTTTAGATTCTTTCAATCTTTAAACCTTCGATATTTACTACAGATAGAAAAATCTGATTTTCCTTCTTTAACAAAAATAATGCACGAAAAACAGAACAATGATATAGATTTTTTTAAATTAGCCATTTACGACGAATCGTTCTCCGTTTGAACATTTTTTTGTAAACTATTTATTCGAAAATTGTCTTCTATTCTCTGATACAATTTTCTTAAAATTTGCATCTTCTCCTTGCTTCGGTCCATGTTCAATTATTATTTTATATTATCGATGATCGGTTCGTTGAAATTAATAGATATCTCGTTTTCTTTTGAATGTCTTGCATTTCAATTTATTCTTCAACTACCCCTCCTTTATTTCTATCTTCAATGGCAGTTGTTTCTTCAAATTCTCTATTTCTTAAGCCTCGATTGGTGTTTGTATAACGTGTAATATTTAAAGCACTCGCTAGACAATTTTGTACTTGTGCTGCACTTTTTTGAGTCGTTTCATTCATCAGTTTTCTTCTTTTTTATACGCAGCACCCCTAAGTTTTCTCGATGCCAATTGTTCTTCTTAATTATAAAAAAATATTAAAAATCAACTATCTTACAATTCACGTAAGAAGCAATTAAACGCTCAGTTATATTAAAATATGATTTACAACGAAGCATGTCTAAATTGAAGTTCCCATTTTATACTTGTCGCATTTTTTTATTATCTGTAAGTGAAAATTTAAATGTTGTTAAATGCATTTCTTAATGTAGTTGAATATGACGTTAGGTTTTATCGAATACCTTTTTTCGTCGCCGCTTTATATTAACTGTAAAATGCTTCTTTTTTTGGAATTTGTACCCGTTCATTGCAATTTTTTTATATTTATATTTCTTTTTTTAAATATATAGTCACTTAAGAGACGTAGACGGGTTAATTATTTTTCAACCCTCATCGGTTAATTACTTCATAGTAATTACCGATGGCATCATCAAAGCCGCGTCACACAACCCTTATCGCGCGCATTTGCCGAGTCCAGTGCATTCGCAGTTGCATGCGTTGCATCTCGCTGATAAGAGCAGAGAGGAGCACTGAGATGCGCATGCGCGCAGGTGAGCAGTGTAGCATCCAGGTGCCCGTCGACCTGTTACGCGGGACAACAAGTGGGAGAGAGCAGTGTGACAGTCGTCGCGCGCGACAGAGACGGCACGCCGGCGAGGGAGCGAGACGACGCTAGCGCCCGCTGTACATACCTGTTACGTCAGACGAGAATCTTTTTAACACTTGACGGACGCGGCCGCCACGAACGCATGAGCGTCGATCGCGAGGTATCGTCTGTGTTATATCACATCAAAACAATAACAACACTACACTCACACACATAATAAAGTGTATAAACTCGACCCATTTTTTAAAGCGCATACGCATTAAAAATAATAATAAAAGTGAATATACGAATTATGGGGATGATGATTGGTACAAACATAGTGATTTTTGATTCGCAATGAACTTGATTTTAAATCTGATTTAAATCAATATTCAGGGTAGAAATTCTGAGCTTTATCATTTTTTTATTAAAATAGATCGTTGAAAATGTAATTAATAATACATAGCAGCATCTTTATCAATAGGAAAAATTGGTTTGTTCCTTTGAGCTGAGTTTACAGTTATTCGTGAAACTTTGGCGCTCCTTCTTCGCCAGAATCACATTGACGTATGATGTTTATTCCTTGTTCGATATGAGTAGGCGCTCTGACAAATCCTTTGGTGTCTGTAATAGCAGAGAGCTGTTTTTTTTATGTAACATCTAATATTTATTCTTGTAAGCTTTCAGGAGTAATGACAGTGTATCTTGAAATTATAGGGTTATTCAAAATAAATATAAATTTTGTATATTCGATGTATCTGTTCAAGATATGTACACTTAGTAGTTTCACGCGTTTCTAATTTTTGTGATCGTGTCCTTACTTTTTCATTTTCTTTGCTTTTGGCGATTTTCACTCGCGTTTTCGCATCAAACCATCCCCGAACTTCGTATTTTGCCGCGTTCAGGGAGGGCCGGGTTTTTCGTGAGTGGGGGTCTTAGAGGAGGCGCGGGGGAGGGACGAGGTCCTCTCTCGCTTCGGCAGTTTGTCGCGAGCGGCCGTCGGGGCTGGACGCGCGCTCCCCGCGGGCCCGTGTTTCTGCTTCTTTCTCACATATCATCATATCATCACAAAACGTACATATCACAGACGAAGCACATGCATATATATTTGTATACACATATATAAATATATATGTATTGCCCTTAGTGCAGCAGCTTCCGCTACTTCTACGCGAATCTACCCCCGCCCCGCCCGCCTCTCCCTCCGGCGCCGCGCGACGACTCCTCTCAGCCACGGATGAAGAACCTTCTTCTTCCTCTGTCCGGTTCCGCTGTAATTAAACTCTGAATCTCCGCGAGTACTGCCTGCAAACTGCTTTTCCCGCGCGCCGGCAGGACGTCACCAGTGTATAACCGCCGAAGAATTCGTATCGCCGGCCACTGCTGAAACTGTAAACCGAAAAAAAACAAACTCAAAAAAACATTTGCAAAAATTGCGGCCCTCGTAAGTACACTTGGAATCAAAATAAACATTACGAATTCTCTTCGATTATACGCTTCTGTAGATTTGATTGGTGTTTGGGTCGTTCGGAAAACAACGAGCGTTTGTTTTGGGTACATATTTTTAATTTATGTAAATACATCCATGAAACTAAAGTGTACGGAATTTTTTTTCTTTATCAATGCTTTAGCAGGCGTTGTAATTTTCATAATATATGCAGATTTTTAAAGTAACATATATTTTTCATCTAGATAGGGTAAAAACTTTTAATGCCACGATTGTTTAACAATATACTATTATATAATATTAATTTTATCAATATCATAAACAAGCCCTGAAAATTAAAATACCTGCTAAAAATACTTTTTATGTCTTAACGGTTTGGTATATTTAAATGATTTTGTTGATTTTTACAGGGTAATATTTTTTATGATAAATATTATTAAAAATTCCGCATATATTTATGCTCATAATTTGCGCATATATACGAACCAAATTTTTTGTATATACGAGTATATAATGAAAAATATGTGTATTTGTTCAAGTAATTTATACATTTGTATTTTGCATACAAGCTCAATTTAGATCTTTATTAGAATATTTTTATTCCGTGTATACACAATCTAACTCGATTTAAATAAATCATCACGATTTTCATCCATCAGGTTAGAGATATCTATGAGCACTATAAAATATATATTTTTATTAGAATCACTAATTCTAATCTCTATGACATAATATAAGTTAAAAAACAATTTCATATAAAATTCGAGCCTAGATCTTTCAGATGTTAGTCATCGACTTTTACTGGTTTTTATCTAAAAACATTTTATTATTGACTGAATTTAGAGAATTATATTTACTTGATATATTTGAATTTAACATAAAATATATTAAAATACATAAGAATATCAAAATATATGTCGATTTACTATGAATAACATTATTTAATTTATAACATATTTAAAATATTTTTTGATGACATATAAAACGATGTAAAAATATTGGCCTTATATGATTTATTTAGTCCGAAATATTTCAGCTCTAAGAAAAATCACTTTTGTTTGTAGTATTGAAAACAACTATTAAAAACGCCATTTTGAAATGTTATAAAACGTTAAAACTTAAAATGTTCAAGATTCAATTTTATTTTCATAATTAAGGATTTTTATAAATATGCTAAAAATATAAAACATCACAGATTAGGTCTTACTTGATTTTTCTAATCTCGCGGATGAACTTTATGATGAATAACTAAAATGAGCAATAATTTTTTAATAGACAATATCACTATTTTAATTAGATTATCAATAAATTTGACGGTATATTATAACATGCCGTTAATCTTTTGGAAAAATTCAGATAATGTGCTATTTTTGAAATTCAAAACATATTTCATGATGAATAATAGACCTTTTACAACGATGTTGAAATTCAGTGTCAAATAAATATTATTTTAGAAAATTATGCTCGTTACAGATATTTCTGAATTAATATCACTTTCGATAGTAATATTTAACAGTTTTAGTTAAAGTTCATATCAAAAAGTAAATGTAACTATTAAAAACAAAATTTCAATATATTAGTGGACTTGAAAACTAAAAATATTTAATGAACTATTTTATGTTCATAGTTAAGAATTTTTATAGAAATGCTAAAATTGGTTTTTCTTGTTTTCCATAATTTCACGGATGATTTTTGCGATGAATATCTAAATTAAACAATAATTTTTTTATTACAAATAATAAAGAGTATTGCATATGTATAAACCATATCAGATTAATAATAAATACGTCGGTTTATTACAAAAAACAATAATCTTTTGTTATTAAAACTTAGAAAAAA